>NC_057805.1:357681796-357961837 GCF_018294505.1 Triticum aestivum
GGACAATCTCTTTCAAAGTATCAGGATCTCATCCGGAAACTCGTCTGTTACAAAGGGATTTCATTTTTTAAAACTTATTTGAACTACTGACTTTTTATGTGTTCAAAATGCACCATTCAAAGCCACATCATCATTTTTCAATCCTTTCTGACTTCATTTGTTATTTTTCATGCATTTACTAATTATTTTGAGCTATAAGACCCTAAAATTGAAAAGCATTTCAAATGAACTCTGAAGAGGTTGAAAGTTGGCATGATATCATCATTTCATCCACATAGCATGTGCAAGAAAGTTGAGAGGGTTACGGCAAAAACTGGATGCACTTCGTGTACAAAACGGACAATCTCTTTCAAAGTATCAGGATTTCATACGGAAACTCGTCTGTTACAAAGGATTTCATTTTTTAAAACTTATTTGAACTCCTGACTTTTTATGTGTTCAAAATGCACCATTCAAAGGATAAACTGATGTTGAATGGTGCATATTCAAGACACAAAAAGTCTGTAAAGATCGCCAACCCCAACATAAAAAAATGAGCATAGATGCGCTTATAGAGAAAGTTCAACCTAAATTCATAATAAATTTCTATGAATTTCATAGAAACTCATTGTGAATTTAGGCCAAATTCCCTGTATAAGGGAATCTATTTTCATTTTGAGAGGAGCTCAACAAGGCAGAGAGGGACGTGTTTTTTTTCTCTTTTGCTTTATTTGTTTTGTTTTGTTTCTACTTACAACTAAAAACTTATTTATTTTATTTCTAATTACTTATGTATTTTACTTTAATTATTTTATTTATATTTATTTTACTGCTGCTATTTTTATTTATTTTATTGCTGCTATTTTTACTTAATTTATTAAGGTTTATTTATTGTAGTTACTATAGTTTATTTTATTTTATTTTATTAAGGTTTATTTATTTTATAAATATAAAAAAATGAACATAGATGCGCTTATAGAGAAAATTAAACCTAAATTCACAGTAAATTTCAATTTACTGTGAATTCAGGTGAAATTCCCTGTATAAGGGCATCTATTTTCACTTTAAAAGAAGCTCAACAAGGCATAGAGGGACGGGCTTATAAACAGGTGTGAGCGCCCTTCGGTTGGCGAGGTGGGACTAAACACTGGCCGCAACTAGGACCAACCCTTTAGTCCCGGTTTGTGATATGAACCGGGACTAAAGGGTGGTGGGCCAGGAGCGTGGCCCATTGGTCCCGGTTTGTACCACCAACCGGGACCAAAGGGTCCGGACGAACCGGGACCAATGCCCCCACGAGGCCCGACAGGCCCCTGGCCGCACGAACCGGGACCAATGCTCACATTAGTCCCAGTTCGTGACTGAACCGGGGCTAATGTGAAAACTGCCCTGTGACCTAAGCCCTGTTTTCTACTAGTGATCTCCGACGACGAGTAGCTAGGTGATCGATGTAGTACGTAGGTTTTTTTAGTTTGCATGTCTTTGTATTGATTTGAGAATCTAGTATGAGATGTCCGGCTACAACTCTGGAAATTTGGAGCATGTCCGATCAATGTCCACGGACGCGTCTGCGGGCGTTTGAGGGGCCGGATTTGCCAAGTCCGGCTGTAGATACTCTAATATTTGTCTACTCTTATACAGACCTAATGGATGCATGTCACATACAACTTCCAAAAATGTATAATTGCTCCTTTACTTCTAATACAATTGAACCATCGTTTAGTTTTATGATTAGACTACGAAGTACAGTAGTTCTATCATTGGCTTGGGGGCCTGTGATGTGAAGTATACGTGCGGTCGTGCCAAAAAGATAACGTCCGCCAAAAGAGCCAACAACAAGATCCATAACGTACTGGCTAGGGCATGAAAATACGCAAAGGCTAAACGGGAATGGGTTGCCACGCTGTGTGAGGGATCTTTCCATCTTTGGCACTGTGCGTCGAATAATTTCATGCCCTAGAGTGTCGCGCTCTCCATGTTGCATGATGTCCCCATGAGGTGATGGCATTTTCTTTCTATCTTTGGCACTGTGCTTCGAATATAAGCCAGGCTCAATCAATAAATAAGGCCAATCCGGATGTACCCAGATCTGAGAAAGCGAATCACGCTGCCGGCGCAGTCCATAAATTAATTTGGCGCACCGCCCTGCTCACATGCGCTTAACTGCGATTTTGTACACATATGATGCATTGACGACAATATCTATGGATGATTGGCAAAAATAATTGCACGTGGACCGACAAGATAATACAGTACTACACTGTGATTTGGTCATATCTATAACTCATGTGTGTGGATGGACACGTTTGGTGGACCCGGGCTGTAGCGCCTTTCTAATTTTGGTGGTTATCATCAGGCATGCCGCTCGATACTCCTTTCATTTCAAAATATAGTGCGTCCTCGGTTCCCACGCTTTAATTTTGACAATCAATTTAACCAATGAGACCAACTGCAGCGGGAGCAAAATTTATACCAATGAATTCGTATTCAAAAAAACTTTTCAATTATATAAATTTTGCTCCCGCCGCAGTCGGTCTCGTTGGTAAAATTTATGGTCAAAGTTCGACCTCGAAAAACGTGGGCGCACTATATTTTGAAACGGAGGGAGTACATCGACCATTGCGGAGTTAGATACTTCCTCCATCTCAAAATAAGTGTCGCTGATTTACTATAACTTGTGTTGCCGACTAAAGTTGTACTAAATCCATAACACTTATTTTGGGATTGAAGGATATTAAAAAGATAATTTAATTAGTTTTTTGTGAATGAAAAAAGGTAATTTAATTTAGGGTACCGTAATCTTTAAGCTGGCGATTGACTTCTTTGTGGCAATTTTTGTTTTACTTTATGCAACTTAATTTTCTGCTATGTTATATTAATTTGTTGCGCGTGATTTCAGACCATTGGATACAAAGTCAATGGACAGTGTTAAGATAGAGACAATGATGTGAACATACTTTGCAAATGGAGCCTTATACTTCAACAGAATTATCCGGCAGTTCATTTTCGACCTTGGTGCCATTGCAGTGTGGTTGATTTTGATGAAATACAAGGTCTTTTTGATGCAGCGGGTTTATTGTGAAGTACTGGTCGTTTTTGCAAATGCGCCACCAACTCATTCTCCAGGCAAATTTAGTCCTTGATTATGATTATCTATCCAACAACCCAAAATCAATTGGTGCACTAGGCTCACAAGTAGCCCAGTTTCACTGGATGCATTCTCTAGCATAGGTTTCTTGTGGAGAAATCAGTCCAACATATGTCAAGTCCTAGACTTAGCATTGATGCTCACATTTTTTAAATTTATTTAAAGCTTTTTGGCGATGTTCATATATGTGCGTGTATGCGAGCATTTATGTTTGCAGTATGTTTCTCAAAAAAAAGTGTAAGTTCATTTAGGGGTAAATTTAATAATAGTCTTGCATGCGCTCAAATATGAAAAATTAAAATCAGCTTAAACTTTACGGGATTTAAAGGATTTATGCAAACAGTAAAGAGATCATTGTTACATAAATTAATTGACCATAGTATTCGATGATACAGTAGGTATCATCATGTGGGATTCACACAACAAATCGTTCATGATGAAGCTTGACCATGTCACCTCAGACCACAAAAGCTATGGCTACTTACTCACATAGCCCATAATTTCATATAAGTGTGCAATTTTGCAGGAAGCTTAGAGCTAGCAGAGTCTCCATATCCATATGGAGCACGCTCTATATGGATGTATGGAGGCTGGAGAGGCAACACACAAAGTCGGAGTCTTCATATTGCTGCCTACATAATGGTGGAACTCACTCGTCATTTAGACATCCCTTTTCCCTAAACCCTTCTATCATCCCACGTGAGGTGGGGGCTACCTAAAGTTTCCTTCGCGCCACATAAATTTTACATGCAACTACTATATAAAGTACGCTCAAAAAGACAGCCTAGCAATGTCACATATGGCGACTGGGGCCATATAAGGAGGACTCACAATAAATTATGCGAACATGAGATATATGGCAACTCAATTAAAGTGCCTTTTTAGCTGAAATCATCATAATTATGATTATTATGGTGATCAACTTGATATGGCGGCTCTGCTACAACAGCACTTAGGGAAACTCTAGAAGGGTCACCAAATTAGCCCGATCGACATAATAACCGCCAAATATGGCAGTTTTGGACGAAAAGTCCACTCCATTAGAGCCGAGTCACCATAGTTTTTAGAGCGCAATCCATATACAGCCTACAAGACTCCATATTTGGATTATTTAGGCATTGATATGGAGAGCGCGCCATCTTCCAACTGCTCGCGCTGGAGAGAAGTATCAATTCCCTCCTCATCCTCTCATATGTCCCATCACCTCACCTGTCAATGGCGTAGTAGGAGAAAGACGCCGTAGAACCGAAAAAAATGTGCAAACTAATGGAGGTTGGTCGCGCGGCAAGCCCTGCGCCCATCCACACCACGTTTCCCGCCATGTTTTCCCGTAGATATGAAAAGGTTGTCACTCTGGCCGCATATCTCACCAGCTCTAGCTCGAACACCATCTCTCACAGCCTCCACTTCTCTCTCCTTGTAGCCATGTTGTTTCTCGCGCAGCCGGACTGGGTGCTGCTCTCAAAGAAGGAGGAGCGGAACCTGGACAAGGCAGCGACGGAGGAGGGGGTCGACCTCGTCGAGGAGGAGGAGGATCGCCTTTACACACTAGAGAACACGCAGGATCCAACCCTCGATGAGTCGCTAGGTTGGAAAAAGCACACTCCATCGAGTTTGAATCATATGGCGGGTACGAGTTTATCCCACATCTATAGGAGATACCTCACCCAAGCATCTCATGCCTGCCATCACGTGCTCCCCCTCGCCTAACTGTTGACGAGGCATGGGTGAGCGCAACCAGGCCTTCATCTTAGCCGTCCGTCCCAGCGAATCTTCGAGCATACCTCCGACGGGAAGGAATTGCGGGCGGGAAAGGACCACACCATCTGGCTCAATTACGACCAGAAGCAGGCTAACTTGGCGCAAGAGAAGGAGCACATCAGATTGCGCAAAATCGACATGGAAATGGTGTCATGGACCGAGACATATCATGGCATATTGGGTCTTCCATCCTCGACGACTGCTGACAGGAATGGGACGAGGAGGAGATCGTTGGACTGTCACACCGTCGTGCGTACATGACGAGTGGACTCGTGTGCATATATCGTCGTTGTGGTTAGGAGCGAATAATGCTTCTACCAAGACGTAAAAATCATTAGTTCAGTAAATAAATCGTTAATAGACTTTTCTACCCCTAATATAACCACTTTGTAATACAATGTTATTTCAAATTTAGCATTTAAATTTCTGAAATTGAGTGCATGCTTATTGGGTTGGTAAAAAAAATATGGAGGCCACATAGTTTTTTTTTGAAACAAGGCAAAAGATTTGCCGTTTTCATTAATTAAGAAGAAGGTTTAGACATAAGCCGCAAAGCGGAAAAAAGAAAAGGTCTACTCTCGTGACATAAGTAGGCTCAAATGCTTGGCTCCAGCAAGCGCCCAGAGGCGGGCTTCCTCCTTGATTCTGCTGACGACGATCGTTGTTGGAGCGGCCATGTTGCGAAAAATTCTTGCATTTCGTTCCTTCCAAATTTCCCATGAAACTAACATCATAACCGAAGCAAGGGCCTTCCTGTGTTGGTCTCCCGCGCCCACAGCCTTGATCCAGCAAACTCTAACCGAATCCTCATTCCGCCAAGTCAGTGGTGTGTAGTGGTGAATGCCAAGCCAGGCGGTAATCTCATTCCAGACTCTACCTGAGAATCGACACTGAAAAAACAGGTGGGCTGCAGACTCTTGCACTTGTTTGTAGAGGGGGCAAAGGCCATAGTTATGCCATCCCTTTCGCGTCAGTCGATCTGCTGTCCAAACACGGTTTTGAAGGACTAACCAGGCAAAGAATTTGCACTTCAAAGGGGCCCACATCTTTCAAATCGTGGCATTGTTGGTGGAGGCCGCATAGTGACTATGTTTGCGCATAGCCGCCATGACCACCATATCCACACTCCATAATCCATATGGCGAATCTGTTACAGTTACTCTTAGATGTAATTATTTATAAAGTGTCCAACGCTACACGCGTCTATCAAGCACAAATGTTCTCACAGACATCAATAACTGCATGTAGGCTGTAGCTGCGAATTTGTATAAATTAATGTGTGGTACAAGCTAACTGTACTATGAGGGATCAAACGAATGTTTTTTATAGCGGTCTGTTAAAAATCAAGGTAATAATAGCGTGCTTACGTAAGCAACCAACAAAAAATTGCCATTTCTGAAAGAAAATTAATAAAGGAAACTCATTTAGATGAGATATAATTTGGTCTCATTCACCTTAAAAACAAAAACAGGTACAACCCACGTCAGCACACACGCATCTTATAGCATCACATCCAATGGCTATAAAAGATGAATGAGACCAAACTATATCTCATCTAGATGAGTTTTAGCAAAACTGATTAATAAAGGAACAAACGAGAAGAATAGAGTGGGATGAATCAGGGTAATACTGTTAGCTCATACGACCTAATGGATATCACACACAAATTGCAAGAATGTATAAATGTTTATTACTTCTAATATAACAGAACCGTCATCTAATTTTATGATTAGACTACTAAACAGTCCTATCATTGGGAGGCATGTGCTGCGCAGTATTACGTGCGGTCCTGCAAGAAGATACCGTTTGCCCCAAGATCCAATGGCATGGTCCACGGTCTACTGGGTAGGGCATGAAAATTTACAAAGGCTAAACGAGAATGGAGCACAACGTAGGGTGCTTGATCTTGTCCCCATGGAGTGATAGTAGCATATTTCTCTATATGGCACTGCATTTGTAGATTTGTCCACATCGAATATTATAGTCCACGTTCAGTCAATGATAAGGCCAATCCCGGCATACCCAGTTCTGACCACGCGAACCACGCTGCCTACGTGTTCTTGGCATACCCAGATCTGACCACGCGAAGCACGCTGCCTACGTGTTCCATTAAGTAATTTGCTACACGAGGTGTTTTGCCTCCCGGGAGCATTTGCTCCCAGCTGAACAGTAACTTAAAAAAGTGTTACATGTTTTTAAAAAATTGAATTTTTTTGTGGATGTCCGTGTTAGTGTCGCAAGCATGCCTGACAATTTACATGCAGAATGGAGCTGTAGTGTTTCATCGGTAAAAAAACAAATTTTAGATGACATTTTGGGGTAACATTTGGTGTTTAAATTTGTTTTTGTTTTTGTGCAAGCCAACATGTTTAACCTTTTTGCCTAAAACTTTGCAGGTAGCACTTGGATGTGACTATGTATACTAAAAAATGGTTGGGCTCTTTTTGACATTTCATAAAAATTATTTTCCCGCACAGGAGCACATGCTTCCGGGAGCCAAATTGGATTTCTCGCTACACCATCAGCTACTGTGCCTGCATAGCCAAACAGTACGATCGTTTTTCTGAATCAACGGACAACTTTGATAAATCCTGACATAAAACATGGCGCCATGGAACTCGGGATAGCCACATTTGAAAATCATTTCTGAGGCAGGCGCTGCCCCAGAATAGGCTCATAAACTCAGTGGGCTACATAAGCACACCTGGCTCTGGAAATGGTCGTTTGCAGAGGTAATCGTGTATGTTGCCCATCCGAAATCGCTTATGTAGTATAGTCGTTTTGTCATCTGCCTTTAGAAACAGGTTTTTTTTTCGAAGGAAATTTTGCTGCCTATCTATCTACTCCTATTATGTTTCTCTGAAACCCGCTAATTCTATATACATATTTCACTCATGATTATGCGCGGATATATAAAATAGGTTGCATCTTAGTACACGAATCACCTCGTCTTGTACTGGTGTACAAGCCGCTTTCTAACCCAGATGACCAGAGGTTTGAGTCCTATGGAACACAGGATTTTTAATATATTTTTCCTCTGATTCTACGTGAATATATACACATTGGGGTGCATGTAAGTGCATGTCCGGTTCCACTCCAGTCCCTCGACTCCGCTCCCGGAGTGGAGCAGGCTGTAGCTCGTTTCACAGAGCGGCTCAAGGCCGGCTCCGCGGAGTGGAGCGGGGCGGAGTGATTTCAAACAGGCTTAAGAATGCAAACACGGTGTTGTTTTGGTGGTTAGTGAGGCATTGCCAATTCCAAATGGTTGGGTTCAATTCCGAGGTAATGCAAGGTTTATATATATTTTTCTCACCACAAACTCCCTTAGCATGTTTTGTGAGATTTTTTTTGGCCAATTTGCAAATAGATCCCTGGAAAAAATAATGAATTCACGAGCGGTCAAAGGAACAATGACATGGCATCTACGTGGCCGTTTTTTCCCTCTCGGGTCTGTTTTGGCCTTATTTGATTAAATCAACGAGTTTGCGGACTATATTTGATTACTTCCCAAGTTCTTCGCCTAAAGCATGCAATCAGTTTGAGTTCATAGACTCAATGGAAAATATGTGTACGTGCTTTTGTTCCATGGAATGTTAGATTTATTTAATCCCACCATAAAAAAATATCAAATAAATAATGCACATAGTTTCTACAGAAACACATGATGTCTTCCTTGACTCTTGTCTTAACCAGCTGTCCAGGTATCGCTAGTTGGCCGATCCGATTTCGACGAGTAGAGCCATAGTGTAACCATGGCAATCTTACCATTACCCACCGAGCAAGCGGGAGGACCCGATGCTCACTTATAGGCCATGCAATGTGGCCATTCCGTCTAGGCATCGCCGTCTGGTTGATCTAGATATCGCCGTGGAGGGCGATAGTTGGATTGTGCTAATCGGCATCAGCATCTCCATCGTTCACTATCGGGTGATGCCCTACAACCGCAACCATGGATGTTTATTGCCTCTGCCCATGTTAGTGTCGCATCAAACTCTCCACCGGGAAGAACAACAACTATTTCGCACCGTCTGGTTGATCTAGATATCGCCGCGGAGGGCAATAGTTGGATTGTGCTAACATCTGCATCTCCATCGTTCACTATCGGGTGATGCTCTGCAACCGCAACCATGGATGTCTATCGACCTGCCCATGTTAGTGTCACACCAGCCTCTCCAACCGGAAGAACAACAACTATTTCACGTCATCGGGTTGATCTAGATATCGCCGCGGAGGGCAATAGTTGGATTGTGCTAATCGGCATCAGCATCTCCATCGTTCACTGTCGGGCGATGCCCTGCAACCGCAACATGGATGTCTGTCGCCTCTGCCCATGTTAGTGTTGCATCAGCCTCTACACCTGGAAGAACAACAACTGATTTCGCACCCGCTTTCGACCGGCGTGCGCTAAACCCACGTCCATTCCTCACTGGGACTCATGCATTCTAGTGGGCCTCTTTCGGTGGCACCGACTATCCCCTGCCGACACAACAACCCCCATCGTCCATGTCCGCCGTAAGCCCGACTTGAAGGAAATATGCCCTAGAGGCAATAATAAAGTTGTTATTTATATTTCCTTATATCATGATAAATTTTTATTATTCATGCTAGAATTGTATTTACCGGAAACTTGATACATGTGTGGATACATAGATAAAACACAGTGTCCCTGGTGAGCCTCTACTAGACTAGCTCGTTAATCAAAGATGGTTAAGTTTCCTAACCATAGACATGAGTTGTCATTTGATGAACGGGATCACATCATTAGGAGAATGATGTGATGGACAAGACCCATCCGCTAGCTTAGCATAATGATCATTAAGTTTTATTGCTATTGCTTTCTTCATGTCATATACACATTCCTTTGACTATGAGATTATGCAACTACCGGATACCGGAGGGATACCTTGTGTGCTATCAAACGTCACTACGTAACTGGGTGATTATAAAGATGCTCTGCAGGTATCTCCGAAGGTGTTTGTTGGGTTGGCAGATCGAGATTAGGATTTGTCACTCCGAGTATCGGAGAGGTATCTCTGGGACCTCTCGGTAATGCACATCATAATAAGCCTTGCAAGCAATGTGACTAATGAGTTAGTTGCGGGATGATGCATTACGGAACGAGTAAAGAGACTTGCCAGTAACGAGATTGAACTAGGTATGATGATACCGACGATCGAATCTCGGGAAAGTAACATACCGATGACAAAGGGAATAACGTATGTTGTCATTACGGTACGACCGATAAAGATCTTCGTAGAATATGTGGGAACCAATATGAGCATCCAGGTTCCGCTGTTGGTTATTGACCGGAGAGGTGTTCGATCATGTCTACATAGTTGTCGAACCCGTAGGGTCCGCACGCTTAATGTTCGATGATGATTTTGTATTATAAGAGTTATGTGATCCGGTGACCGAATGTTGTTCGGAGTCCCGGATGAGATCACGGACATGACAAGGAGTCTCGAAATGGTCTAGAGGTAAAGATTCATGTATAGGACGATGATATTCGGACACCAGAAGTGTTCTGGGGGTACCGGGTACATATCGGGTCACCGGGAGGGATTCCGGGCATCCCCCCGGCAACTACATGGGCCTAATGGGCAAGAAGGGGACAGACCATCCCCTAGGGGGATGGTGCGCCTCATGTAGGCCAAAATAAGGGGGAAGGAAAGAGGAGAAGAGAGAAAGGAAGGGGAGGGATTCGGCCTCCCCCTTCCTTCTCTCCTCCCTCCTCCTTCCTTCCTCCTCTGGATGAATATGGAAGGGGGAAGGCCGAATTGGGAGGCGCCCAAGTAGGATTCCTCCTACTTGGGGCGCCCCCTTGGCTGCCTCTCCTCCCCTCCAACCTATATATATGAGGGGGGAGGGCACCACTAGAACACAGAACAACATCTGTTAGCCGTGTGCGGCGCCCCCTCCACAGTTTACGACTCTGGTCATATTCGCGTACTGCTTAGGCGAAGCCCTGCGCAGATCACTTCACCATCACCGCCACCACGCCACCATGCTGACGAAACTCTCCCTCAACACTTTGCTGGATCAAGAGTTTGAGGGACGTCATTGAGCTGAACGTGTGCAGAACTCAAAGGTGCCGTATGTTCGGTGCTTGATCGGTCGGAACGAGAAGAAGTTCGACTACATCAAGTGCATTGTCAAACACTTCTGCTTTCGGTCTACGAGGGTACGTGGACACACTCTCCCCCTCTCGTTGTGTGCATCTCCTAGATAGATCTTGCGTGAGCGTAGGAAATTTTTTGAAATTGCATGCTACGTTTCCCAACAGTGGCATCCGAGCCAGGTCTATTTGTAGATGATATGCACGAGTAGAACACAAAGAGTTGTGGGCGGTGATCGTCATACTGCTTCCCACCAATGTCTTATTTTGATTTGGTGGTATTGTTGGATGAAGCGGCCCGAACCAACCTTACATGGCCACGTTCATGAGACCAGTTCCACCGACAGACATGCAACTAGTTTTGCATAAAGGTGGCTGGCGGGTGTCTGTTTCTCCAACTTTAGTTGAATCAAATTTGACTGCAGCCGGTCCTTGTTGAAGGTTAAAACAACAAACTTGATAAATCACTGTTGTGGTTTTGATGCGTTGGTAAGAACGGTTCTTACAGAAGCCCGTAGCAGCCACGTAAAATTTGCAACAACAAAGTAGATGATGTCTAACTTGTTTTTGCAGGGCATGTTGTGATGTGATATGGTCAAGACATGATGTGATATACGTTATTGTATGAGATGATCATGTTTTGTAAAAGTTTTTTGACAGAATGGCTGTAAGGGAACCCCCTACAGTATAATTGGTGCAACAAACCCAAATTGCAAGTATCGTGCCTTGAACCTGGGTGGGTGGGAAGGCATCAGCCCCTTCCCACCACTAGGCTATGCCTTAGTCTGCCATGTTTTGTAAAAGTTATCGGCAACGGGCATGCGCCTTATGGTTGTCGCTTTATTGTATGAAATGCAAACACCATGTAATTGCTTTACTTTATCACTATGCGTTAGCGATAGTTGTAGAAGCAATAGTTGGCGAGACAACCACGATGCGACGATGGAGATCAAGGTGTCAAGCCGGTGATGGTGGAAATCATGACAACGCTTTGGAGATGGAGATCAAAGGCACGAGATGATGATGGCCATATTATGTCACATATTTTGATTGCAGGCGATGTTTATCTTTTATGCATCTTATTTTGCCTAGTACTGTGGTAGCATTATAAGATGATCTCTCACTAAAATTTCAAGGTATAAGTGTTCTCTTTGAGTATGCACCGTTGCGACAGTTCGTCGTGCCGAGACACCACGTGATGGTGGGGTGTGATAAGCTCTATGTTCACATACAACGGGTGCAAGACAGTTTCACACATGTGGAATACTCGGGTTAAACTTGACGAGCCTAGCATGTACAGATATGGCCTAGATATAATCAACATAGAGATGTTCACCATTGAAAACTACTCCATCTCACATGATGATCGGACATGGTTTAGTTGATATGGATCACGTGATCATTTAGATGACTCGAGGGATGTCTATCTAAGTGGGAGTTCTTAAGTAATATGATTAATTGAACTTAATTTTTCATGAACTTAGTCCTGATAGTATTTGCATATCTATGTTGTAGATCAATAGCTCGCGATATAGCTCCTATATATTTTTGATATGTTCCTAGAGAAAACTAAGTTGAAAGATGATAGTAGCAATGATGCAGACTGGATCTGTGATCTGAGGATTATCCTCATTGCTGCACAGAAAAATTATGTCCTTGATGCGCCGCTAGGTGATAGACCTATTGCAGGAGCAAATGCAGACGTTATGAACGTTTGACAAGCTCGGTATGATGAATACTTGATAGTTTAGTGCGCCATGCTTAAAGGCTTAGAACTGGGACTTCAAAAACTTTTTGAATGCCACGGATCATATGAGATGTTCCGAGAGCTGAAATTGGTATTTCAGACTCATGCTCGTGTCGAGAGGTATGAGACCTCTGACAAGTACTTTGCCTACAAGATGGAGGAGAATAGCTCAGGCAGTGAGCATGTGCTCAGAATGTCTGGGTACTACAATTGCTTGAATCAAGTGGGAGTTAATCTTCCAGATAAGATAGTGATTGACAAAGTTCTCTAGTCACTATCACCAAGTTACTTGAACTTCGTGATGAACTATAATATGCAAGTGATGACGAAAATGATTCCCAAGCTCTTCGCGATGCTGAAATCGGTGAAGGTAGAAATCAAGAAATAGCATCAAATGTTGATGGTTAATAAAGACAACTAGTTTCAAGAAAAAGGGCAAGGGAAAGAAAGGGAACTTCAAGAAGAATGGCAAGCAAGTTGCCACTCCCGTGAAGAAGCCCAAAGCTAGACCCAAACCTAAAACTGAGTGCTTCTATTGCAAAGGAAATGGTCACTGGAAGTAGAAGTGCCCCAAAAACTTGGCGGATAAGAAGGATGGCAAAGTGAACAAAGGTATATTTGATATACATGTTATTGATGTGTACTTTACTAGTGTTCATAGTAACCTCAGGGTATTTGATACCGGTTCAGTTGCTAAGATTAGTAACTCAAAACATGAGTAGCAAAATGAATAGAGACTAGTTAAGGGCGAGGTGATGATGTGTGTTGGAAGTGGTTCCAAGGTTGATAAGATCACCATCGCACACTCCCTTTACCTTCGGGATTAGTGTTGAACCTAAAATAAATGTTATTTGGTGTTTGCGTTGAGCATGAATATGATTGGATGATGTTTATTGCAATATGATTATTCATTTAAGTCAAAGAATAATTGCTATTCTGTTTACATGAATAAAACCTTCTTAGATCATACACCCAAGGTGAATGCACTACTGCTAACACGACACTACGATCAGAGACCCTTCGAGAAACTGTGTGCGATGCCATAATCGCAAATAGTGTTGTATGAAAACCGTCAGAAATGTGTAAAACGTTTGCGATGACGGATGCATCAAACACGGTTCAGGTTTTAGTTGCGTGTGCGATGAAGGGCATATGGTTCAGTTCAATGAACTGTTTGCGATGAGGAGGAACAAAAGAAATGGCCAGCCAGATGGAGGCGTGTGCGATAAACAGCATACGGTTCAAACGGTCAGCCAGATCAAAGGTGTGTGCGATATACGGCATGCGGTTCACTCGGATGAACTGTTTGCGTTGAGACATGAGAACAGAAACGGTTCAACTTAACAAGATGTGTGTGATACGCGGCAAACATGTCTGTAATCAGAAATGTGTCTGAAGACCGATAAGAACACAGACGGTTGCTGCTAATAAGACGTGTGTGTTGTGCGATGGGATTGCATACAGAACAACAACATATATATATATACACACACACTTATAAGGATATGCTTGCATAACCAAATTAAACATCCACTTACATAGGTGGCTACTACAACCATGCCATTTGCACACACCAAAGTAAACTATTACATGCATAATTACATAGGTGGCTACTACACACATGACATTTCCACACACACCAATAAAGTAAACTATATATTACATGCATGATTAACTAGCATAAACGATCATCTGATCATCATCTACTTCTTGTGACGCTTGCTCTTCCTGTGGCTCGATCCGGGCTCATCGATTTGGGTAACGAGACACTTCCTCATGTCAATGATCCGCCTGTGCATCTCGTAGCATGTGTACACGCTCTTGGCCGCGAACCGAGGTGCGGTTCATCCAGTTGCCGCATCCAGGCCTTGTGCCAGGATACGGGACTTGTTCTCTGGGCATCCTGCTTCATCTTTTCGTAGTAGGGGTTGATGATGGCCGAGGCGAGTTCGACCAGGGAGTCCTGCTTTGTGCTGCCCTAGACCCTGTAGTGGTCACGAATTTCAACAAGGTTCTTGCAGGCCAAGCCTGTAATACTGAGCGCTTTTACATCGTCTTTGGTATCCACCATGGTGAACTTGTAGTCGGTGTTGTTGACAAACCTGTTGAAACGGTCGCAAGGCTCTGTGGCCATGCAGTAGTGGTAGATGAGGACATGATGGCGCACGCACAACTGGGCGACGGCAACCTTCTAATCTATGCCGGGACGACCGGCGGTGTACTGGAGGTCGATGCCGACCACCTTGTACTTGTCTTCAGCAAGCAACTGCTTAACGCTGTTGATGTAGTCGTTCACCACGGCCGAGTCGATGGTGTACACCACCGAGAGGTCCGTCTCCCTCACGTGGGTCTTCACTCTATGCTCGCCGAACTCCATTGGAGCGCCGCCGGACATCCCCTCTCTATGTGTCATCGTGGGTGTGCTTGTTGTGTTTTGGGGCGCGATCGAAAGGTTGAAGAGACTAAGGTTATAATGGCCGCGGGAATTAAAGGGGAAGCCGGACGGCCAGGAATATCGGCAGGCCCTGATGGCAGTTCTAATTTGAAGCACGTAACTCCATCGTGCCGCACGTAACTGCATCATGTGGCAACGCGCGTGGCGCAACCGCATGCATATGGGGCCCCCGACGTGATCGTGCGCACGCCCAACCGCTGGCAGAGCGCGCGCGAAGGGACGCGAGCAGAGCGCTGCGCGGTCGCCTCAAGGAAAAGTTGTCCACAAGCCGAGCGCGCCGACGGACGCGAGCAAAGCGCGCCAATGGACGCGACAGAGCGCGTCGCGGCGCCTAATGGTGAGCACAGCGCGCTGCAGCGCCTAACGGCGAGCGGAGCTTGCCGAGGGACGCGAGCAAAGGACGGCACAGTGATACGTGGCAAATAAGACGAACTGTGCAAGCGATGTCGGAGACATCAAGCACGAATCATATTAGAGTTGCTTGTGCAATACGTGGCAGACAGTTGATCCATCAAAGCTGTTTGTGATGGAATAAGCCGTGTGTGTTGCGGGCAAACGCCTGCTGGTGTATAACCTTAAATTTAACCAAAAAAGTGTTAATGCATGTTACAAAAATTGTATAGCTGGAAACTATGTTCAAATACGACTTCAACGATATAATCTATGGCGACATGCATTCGTATTTTATTAGTTAAATCCTACTTATAAACCAGGATGGGGTATAGTAGGTAATTAAATGACAAACGTTTTTTGTTAACTGTATGTGTACGTGTCCTCTCGTCCTCCTCTCGCATGTCTTGTCACCCCGCTGCCGCAGACGGCTTATAGCGCAAGCTTGCGCAGCGAGCGGGGGCGTTCTTTTGGCCAAACTGTGGCGCCAATGAATCGTCGGTGAGCCCGTTCCCACACAAGCTTCCCGCCCGACTCGGTGAAATCCCCCAAAATCCCTATGCTTACCGGCCTGCTATAAAAACCCTCACGGCCGACGAGTCATGCGTCGCATTTTCCCCTCCCTCCCTGTAGCTTATCTCGTCTGCTTCTCCCATAATTGCCAATGGCACCGGTCCATCGTCGTCGCTCAGCCACTCCGCCGTCATCAGAGGACAGCTCTAGCTGGGAGGCTACACCGCGGCGGCAGCGCAGTCCCCGGCGTAGTGTAGTGCGCGTGGTGTCCCTGTTGGGTGTGCGCGGAACACCCACCACACGCTCCGCCGCCGCTGCCCGTCGGCAGCTGTTGCCGGCCGCCGTTGCCGCCACACCACCGTCGAAAGCCAGGGCCATCTCTCGCTCCGCCGCCGCGGCCTGAAGGCGGGAGGTGGCCATCGTGGCCGCCACCCCACTGCCGGCCATCGTGGCCATCACCCGCTCCGCCACCATGGCCCGAAGGCGGGAGGTGGTGGTTGTGGCCGCCACCCCATCATCGGCCACCGTGGCTGCCAGCCCACCGACGACCACCGGGATCATCACCCGCTCCGCCACCGCCGCCCTAAGGAGGGAGGCGGAGGTGGAGGACCGTACGTGCGTCAGCGACCTTGCGCGCTACATCGAGTTCCCGCAGGAGGAGGAGGAGCGCCTCGTCGAGCACGCAAAGAGCCTTACCGCAGCCGTGGCCGGAGCACGTGCCGACGCAGAGGCGAGGAATCAGGAGATCTACGAGCAGTCCGATTGCTTCGAGAGGGATCGTCTGGAGCGGAAGTGGGCGTTCGAGCTGGCGAGCTTCACTGAACGTGCAAAAGCGGTAGGCACCGTATTGCATTTCTCCGGCTCGTCGGTAGGCTCCTCCTCCTCTGCTGCCTCTCACCGAGCGCGCTCGGCGGAGGAGAGGCTGCCGGAAGTAGCACAAAGCCCCTCCGTGGTAGTAGTAGTATTTAGGGGCTATTTTGTTCAGTTCATCTCACTATAGATGTGTGGTCGAACTGTACAACGTACTTAAAATTAGCTAGTATATATAGTTGAATTAGCTATTTCAGTACGTGGTTGGCAACAATTGGGGAGAAGTTTGGTCGGTTCAGCTGTCGAGTTGAACTGTTTGTATAAATTAAGAACGACTACTTAATCTATGAATGAAATCTATGCTTAATTACTGAATTTTAGTTGCAAAAATTACACAGTGCTAACGATTTCTAGTTGCATATTTTGACAAATCGCAGTGTTACAAGGATTGACAAATGGCATTGTTACTAGATCAACAAATGTAAATCTTTCCAGTTTGACAAATGGCAACATACCCAATATGACAGATGCAAATCTTACCAAATTGTTTGTACGTGGTTGCACACGGGTCATCCAGAACAACCGTTTGCGTTGAAGGGATGCACAAATCCTGCGCTGCTCTCACTTTGCATACGGGTGTTCTATCTAAATCGTTTGCGATCTAGAGCTGCAGAAATCCCGTTCAGTAAAGGTCAAGCGGCTGTCCGCATGACACCTCCTACAGCCATTAAAACCAAGACATGTGGCATCACGTGAATGGTTAATAGAATTTTGGATTTACTAGAATTTAAAAACCAGGCATCTCAATGTTTTGCCGGCAATCAACGGTGCCCTGGTGTTTGAAATTCATGCCCATTTCTTGCATGGGACCTAAGCATACACCCAAGGAAACAAATTTGATTTTTCAACCAATTTATATGGACTGGAGCATGTGCATGTAGTTCAAATTTGAATTATGCACATAAATGCATTGAAAACTCAGTTAATGCATAAAAATGTCCAAATGAACCCCGAAAAATCACAAAAATTCACACAAAACTCCTGTTGTTCTATGTTGACACGAGAAAAAAATTGAAAGCAATAAGAGGCAATGCATATCGTTTCGTCCCCAAAGGTGGGACGTTCCCTACCAAAAACCATCATGCTTGTGGGGAGAAGCTCCGGTTTGTGAGAAGCATATACCCAAATCTGCCCCAAATGGGGCAAAATTTGTACCATGGCATGTTGATGCCGCTCCATGATAGCATGCCAAGTTTCATGGATGTCAGACGAGTTTTGGATTTACTAGAATTTAAAAACCAGGCATCTCAATGTTTTGCCGGCAATCAACAGTGCCCTGGTGTTTGAAATTCATTCCCATTTCTTGCATGGTACCTAAGCATGCACCCAAGGACACATATTTGATTTTCAACCAATTTATATGCACTGGAGCATGTGCATGTAGTTCAAATTTGAATTATGCACATAAATGCATTGAAAACTCAGTTAATGCATAAAAATGTCCAAACTAACCGAGAAAAATCACAAAAATTCACACAACACTCCAGTAGTTCTATGTTGACACGAGAAAAAAATTTGAAAGCAATAGGAGGCAATGGATATCGTTTCGTCCCCAAAGGTGGGACGTTCCCTACCGAAAACCATCATGCTTGTTGTGAGAAGCTCCGGTTTGTGAGAAGCATATACCCAAACCTGCCCCAAATGGGACAAAATTTGTAGCACGACATGTTGATGCCGCTCCATGATAGCATGCCAAGTTTCATGAATTTCAGACGAGTTTTGGATTTACTAGAATTTAAAAACCAGGCATCTCAATGATTTGCCAGCAATCAACGGTGCCCTAGTGTTCGAAATTCATTCTCATTTCTTGCATGGGACCTAAGCATGCACCCAAGGACACAGATTTGATTTTTCAACCAATTTATATGGACTGGAGCATGTGCATGTAGTTCAAATTTTAATTATGCACATAAATGCATTGAAAACTCAGTTAATGCATAAAAATGTCCATACAAACCCCGAAAAATCACAAAAATTCACACAACACTCATGTTGTTCTATGTTGACACGAGAAAAAAATTGAAAGCAATAAGAGGCAATGGATATCGTTTCGTCCCCAAAGGTGGGACGTTCCCTACCGAAAACCATCATGCTTGTTGTGAGAAGCTCTAGTTTGTGAGAAGCATATACCCAAATGTGCCCCAAATGGGACACAATTTGTACCATGACATTTTGATGCTGAATTTCAGACGAGTTTTCGATTTACTAGAATTTAAAAACTGGGCATCTCAATGTTTTGCCGGCAATCAAAAGTGCCTTGGTGTTTGAAATTCATTTCCATTTCTTGCATGGGACCTAAGCATGCACCCAAGGACACAAATTTGATTTTCAACCAATTTATATGCACTGGAGCATGTGCATGTAGTTCAAATTTGAATTATGCACATAAATACATTGAAAACTCAGCTAATGCATAAAAATGTCCAAACGAACCCCGAAAAATCACAAAACTTCACACAACACTCCTGTTGTTCTATGTTGACACGAGAAAAAAATTTGAAAGCAATAAGAGGCAATGGATATCGTTTCGTCCCCAAAGGTGGGACGCTCCCTACCGAAAACCATCATGCTTGTTGTGAGAAGCTCCGGTTTGTGAGAAGCATATACCCAAACCTGCCCCAAATGGGACAAAATTTGTACCATGGCATGTTGATGCCGCTCCATGATAGCATGCCAAGTTTCATGAATTTCAGACGAGTTTTGGATTTACTAGAATTTAAAAACCAGGCATCTCAATGTTTTGCGGGCAATCAACGGTGCCCTGGTGTTCGAAATTCATTCCCATTTCTTGCATGGGACCTAAGCATGCACCCAAGGACACGGATTTGATTTTTCAACCAATTTATATGCACTGGAGCATGTGCATGTAGTTCAAATTTGAATTATTCACATAAATGCGTTGAAAACTCAGTTAATGCATAAAAATGTCCAAACGAACCCCAAAAAATCACAAAAGTTCACACAACACTCCTGTTGTTCTATGTTGATACGAGAAAAAAATTTGAAAGCAACAAGAGTCAATGGATATCGTTTCGTCCCCAAAGGTGGCCACGTTCCCTATCGAAAACCATCATGCTTGTTGTGAGAAGCTCCGGTTTGTGAGAAGCATATACCCAAACCTGCCCCAAATGGGACAATTTTTTTACCACGGCATGTTGATGCCACTCCGTGATAGCATGCCAAGTTTCATGAATTTCAGACGAGTTTTGGATTTACTAGAATTTAAAAACCAGGCATCTCAATGTTTTGCCGGCAATCAACGGTGCCCTGGTGTTCGAAATTCATTCCCATTTCTTGCATGGGACCTAAGCATGCACCCTAGGACACAAATTTGATTTTCAACCAATTTATATGCACTGGAGCATGTGCATGTAGTTCAAATTTGAATTATGCACATAAATGCATTGAAAACTCAGTTAATGCATAAAAATGTCCAAACGAAACCCGAAAAATCACAAAAATTCACACAACACTCATGTATCTATGTTGACACGAGAAAAAAAAATTGAAAGCAATAAGAGGCAATGGATATCATTCCGTCCCCAAAGGTGGGACGTTCCCTACCGAGAACCATCATGCTTGTTGTGAGAAGCTCCTGTTTGTGAGAAGCATATACCCAAACCTGCCCCAAATGGGACAAAAAATTTAGCACGGCATGTTGATGCCGCTACATGATATCATGCCAAGTTTCATGAATTTCAGACGAGTTTTGGATTTACTAGAATTTAAAAACCAGGTATCTCAATTATTGCGGCCGAGTGACGGTGGCAGGGTGTTTGAAATTCATTCCCGTTTCTTGCGTGGGACCTAAGCATGGAACCAAGGACACATATTTGATTTTTCAATAAGTTTATATGCACTGGAGCATGTGCATGTAGTTCAAATTTGAATTATGCACATAAAATGCCTGGAAAACCCAGTTAATGTATAAAAATGTACAAACGAACCCTGAATAATTCCAATATTTTTGACGACACACCTATAGTTGCATGTTCACTGCAGATAAGAGTTCTAACAATTCAAACACCATCCTTTGTAGCTGTGACCCCATTACGTAATTCAAATGATCAAGACGATAAATCAAGTAGACCGCACACAGTTTATTATCACCAACCGTGTGAGATGCAGCACAAAATATCTTGGAGCACCATCGGTGTATAGTACGCCCATGCCTTACGAGAGAAGGTTCGTCGGCTACAGTCCACAGCCGGCGTTTCAAGCACACTAGCTAGCTCACTCCCCAAATATCATTTCACTGTTCATTCGTCGCCAGTGAAATATGGGGACGTGGACCCACGTCGTGAGGGCAACTTTGGCGGCCCACTCCGGCGAGAGCGCAGCCGCAGCCACTAGGCGCGTGCTAACAAGCTTCATGAGGGCGACCGCAGTCTGTGTCCGGGCGGCCATGGCAGCCTAAATGGCCATTGTTGCTTCTCAGGCGGCGGCAGCAGCATCTGCCTCGGGGATAGCAACTGGCGAGAGTGGCACAACAGCTGCCCGTTCCGCAGCGGCGGCCTTAGCCCTACTGGAGGCCGCCCACTACCATGTCGAGGCCGTCCACACCCAGGTCGTGGCGGTCCCCGCACAAATCGAACGAAGCTTCTCCGACAATGGTCGGCAACTCATGGCTGAAGAGCTGGCAATCGCCGAGAGAGTTCGAGCAGCCGTCCGTTCCTGCGCGGCATACCTTGCCACGACGGAGCCTGCCAGAGCCCACATGGCGTCCGCCCACGCCCAGCTCGTGGCGGCCTTTTCCAAAGATATGGCGGACGCGGATGGCGAGATGCTTGCCGAGTATGGTGCAATTGAAAGGATCGAGAAGAGGTGTCTAGAGGGGGGTGAATAGACTCTTAACAAAGAAAAGTTGCAGTTTTTATTTTCTTCAAGTTAAGGTAGAGTTTTAGCACAAGTTTAAACATTCACAACACATTCAAGCAAGCATGGCAAGAGTATATGAGCAGCGGAAAGTAAAGCATGCAATTTACAAGAATGTAAACGGATGGGATTGGAGTGTGCAAACGCAATTGGAGACATGGAGATTTTTGGCGTGGTTCCGATAGGTGGTGCTATCGTACATCCACGTTGATCGAGACTTCTACCCACGAAGGGTAACGGTTGCGCGAGTCCACAGAGGGCTCCACCCACGAAGGGTCCACGAAGAAGCAACCTTGTCTATCCCACCATGGCCATCACCCACGAAGGACTTGCCTCACAAGGGTAGATCTTCACGAAGTAGGTGATCTCCTTGCCCGTACAAACTCCTTGGTTCAACTCCACAATCTTGACGGAGGCTCCCAAGTGACACCTAACCAATCTAGGAGACACCACTCTCCAAAAGGTAATAGACGGTGTGTTGATGATGAACTCCTTGCTCTTGTGCTTCAAATGATAGTCTCCCCAACACTCAACTCTCTCTCATAGGATTGGATTTGGTGGAAAGATGATTTGAGTGGAAAGCAACTTGGGGAAGGCTAGAGATCAAGATTTTATGTGGTTGGAATGGAATATCTTGACCTCAACACAAGTGTAGGTGGTTCACTCTCAGAAAATGTATGTTGGAAGTGTAGGCATGTTTTCATGGCTCTCTCCACGAATGAAGAGTGGGTGGAGGGGTATATATAGCCTGCACACAAAATCTAACCGTTACACACAATTTACCAAACTCGGTGGGACCGAATCAGAAAACTCGGCCAGACCAATTTAGTTCATAATGTGACCGTTGGGCATTTCGGTGGGACCGATATGATCAACTCGGTAGGATCGATGTGCTAGGGTTAGGGTAAAGCCTCATCTCGGTTTGACCGATTACACAAACTCGGTGGGACTGGTTTGGGTAATAAGTGAAACATAGAGTTGGCCAAGCAAACTCAGTGAGACCGATTGCATATTTCGGTGAGGCCGAAATTATTGCAATAGACAACAGAGAGTTTGCAAGCCCATCTCGGTGAGACCGAGATCCCATGAGTGAGACCGAATTGATTAGGGTTTCTGGCAGTGGCTATGTCAACTGAACTCGGTGGCGCCGGATAGAAAGATTCGGTGGGGCCGAGTTTAACTTTTGGTTTGGGACAAATGTGGATGTGAGAAAGTGGTTGAGGGTTTTGGAGCATATCACTAAGCACAAGCAAGCCATTAAGCAACATCTCATCCCCTTTTAATAGTATTGGCTTTCCTATGGACTCAATGTGATCTTGGATCACTGAAATGAAAATGCAGAGTCTTGAGATTTTGAGCTTGAGCCAATCCTTTGTCCTTATCATCTTGAAGGGGTTCCACATCCTCTAGTCCATGCCACTCCATCTGTTGAACTTGTCTGAAATATACTAGATGAAAACATTAGTCCAACAAGAGATATCTTGACATTAACTACCAAAACCACCCAGGGAGCACTTGTGCTTTCAGCAATTGATGCCATGGAGCCCCTTCCCCAGGAGACCGTCGGGTGCGAGCTGGACATGGAGGCGGCGGCGGAGATCGACGAGCACCAGCCGTAGTAGTACTCTTTGTTTTGTTTAATTAAGAGCGCCGATCTTTAATCTGTTAGAGTAATGTTTAGGTCAGCTAGCTCTGTTTAATTGCTGAACTTGCTCGATTAAGAAGTTAGTCTCCTTTGTGTACCCAAATTATGCAATGACATGGATGACCACTGTAACTAGGGAAATTTGAACCAAAATTTTTGACGTTCAAACTCAACACACACGGGTTAAGCTATCTGAATCGTTTGTGATGTTCACATATCGTACACAGTTCTGAATAAGGGACCGTGTTTGATGACACTTTGCGCACCAGTTTTTTGGCTGAAGCGATTCCAAATTTTTGGCTTCCGCGGAAATATCTACCTCCCCGCCCCCTCCCCCTTACCAAAAGCCACATTTCCCCTCTTTCCGCCTTCATTTCCAAGTTGAAACCTTCACTCCTTGCTTGCAGCACCACCGCCTCCTCGCCGGCGACCCTCCTTCACGCTCCTCGGCCTCGCCTATCCAAGCAGGTAATCCACACCCGACCCCATCCTTCCTCCTTCCACATACCACATGCCCCTACCACCGGCGCGAGCGTGACACCTTCCACCCAAATCACCGACCCCTCCACCAAATAAGAGCCAGCCTAAGCCATGGTGCACGCAGTATAGCCAGGACCTCAAGGAGCATTTGGCAGCGGAGAAGCAAATCGCGGCCGCATGCGGGGATGAGGTCGCGATGGCTGCCATTCATGCCGACCCCAAGATCTAGAAGGAGCACCTTGCCATTTGCTAGCTACGCCGGTTAAGCATGCTCGGTTTACCCGTTGCGTGTGCTGCTTGGTAATCCCCAAGTGCAGGGAATCATCGTAGCAATTTCCAAAGGTGGAAGTGATAAGTATGGAGTGTCGAACCCACAAGGAGCTAAAGGTAAGATCAATATTATCTCAAGTCCTATCTGCCACTGATACGACTCTACGTACACCGAGCGTTTGCTTCCAACTAGAAATGAGAAATAAAACTACGTTGTGGGTATGAAGAGGATAACTTTGCATGATATCGGAGAGCTAAAACATAAAAGTAGGTGCTGTTATCATAAAGTTAGAATATATCACTAAATATTATAAATAGCGAGTGTGAAATAATGGTGGATTGGTGTGCGGAATTGTCCTAGGCAATTGTTAACAAGACCGATAGTCGACATTGCAATTTCATATGAGGGAGAGACATAAGCTAACATACTTTCTCTACTTGGATCATATGCACTTATGATTGGAACTCTAGCAAGCATCCGCAACTACTAAAGATCATTAAGGTAAAACCCAACCATAACATTAAAGCATCAAGTCCTCTTTATTCCCATACGCAACAACCCCCTTACTCGGGTTTGTGTTTCAGTCACTCACCAACCCACTATAAGAGAATCATGAACGTATTGCAACACCCTACAGCGGGAACCGCTCACGCTTGCGCGACACGGAGGGCACCATAGGACAACACCAAAATAAAACATACAACTCGTACCAATCTAGATCATCAATCAACCCAAAGACAAAGGATATCTACTCAAAACATCATAGGATGGCAACACATCATTGGATCATAATATGTGGCATAAAGCACCACGTTCAAGTAGGGATTACAGCGGGGTGCGGGAGAGTGGACCGCGTAAAAGAGATGAGGATGGTGATGATGATGGTGATGTTGATAAAGACGATCACCGCAGCGATGATTCCCCTCCCGATGGAACTCCGGCGCCACCGAGAGAGAGGAGGAGAGGTTCTCCCCCTTGTGCTTCCTCCTCCATGGCCTCCCCCCTAGATGGGGAGAGGTTCTCCCTCTGGTCCTTGGCCTTCATGGCGATGATGGCCCCTCCGGGATCCTCCTCCATGGCCTCCGGTGATGATGGCCCCCTCCGGCAGGGTGCCAGAGAGGGCCTAGATTGATTTCTCATGGCTACAGAGGCTTGCGGCGGCGGAACTTCCGATCTAGGTTAATTTCTGGGGTTTCTGTATTTATAGGAATTTTTGGCGTTGGTTTCACCTCAGGGGGGTCTCTGAGTCGTCCACGAGGCAGGGGCCCATGCCCAGGGGGCTGGGCGCGCCCCCTATACTCGTGGACAGCCCGGGACTCTTCTGGCCCAACTCTTTTGCTCCAGGGGCTTCTTTTCGTCCATAAAAAATCAACAAAAATTGGCACGTCAATTGGACTCCGTTTGGTATTCCTTTTCTGTAAAACTCAAAAACAAGGAAAAAACAGAAACTGGCACTGGGCTCTAGGTTAATAGGTTAGTCCCAAAAATCATATAAAATAGCATATAAATGCATATAAAACATCTAATATGGATAATATAATAGCATGAATACTTCATAAATTATAGATACATTGGAGACGTATCAGCATCCCAAGCTTAACTCCTGCTCGTCCTCGAGTAGGTGAATGATAAAAGAAATAATTTATGAAGTGTGAATGCTAGCAAGTGCACAAGTTTGATCAATGATAATTTTAATCACCTTTTCTAGCATCATTATATGCCATAACAGTAGCTCATCTCATAAAACTTTTCATATCAAGTAACAAACTATTCACATGTTAAAGTATAGATCATAAACTTTCTTGAAAACTAACAAACGGTGCTCTTAGTCATCAAACAATTGCAATTCATCTTATTTTCAGGAAGGGTCTATGTCAGAGCTTTGATTTAGCAAACTCCACATACTCAAATATCATTTAATCTTTCGCAATTGCTAACACTCACGTGATATTTATGGGTTCAAAGTTTTAATTGGATACAGAGAAAGATAGGGGCATATAGATTCGCCTCCCAACCTTTTACCTCAAGGGTAATGTCAACAATAATAGTTCATGATAACTTACATCCAATTGGATATATATATCAGGATCTTTCCAACACAATGTGCTTGCCAAAGGATAAAATGTAAAAAGAAAAGGTGAAGATCACCATGACTCTTGCATAAGGTAGAAGATAAAAGTAAAAGATAGGCCCTTCGCAGAGGGAAGCAGAGGTTGTCATGTGCTTTTAAGGTTGGATGCACAAAATCTTAATGCAAAAGAACGTCACTTTATATTGCCTCTTGTGATAGAGACCTTTATTATGCAGTCCGTCGCTTTTATTTCTTCCCTATCACAAGTTCGTATAAAGCTTATTTTCTTTGCACTAATAGATCATACATATTTAGAGAGCAATTTTTATTGCATGCATTGATGGCAACTTACTTGAAGGATCTTACTCAATCCATAGGTAGGTATGGTGGACTCTCATGGCAAAACTAGTTTAAGGGATATTTGGAAGCACAAGTAGTATCTCTACTTGGTGCAAAGAATTTGGCTAGCATAAGGGGGAAAGGCAAGCTCAACATGTTGGATGATCCATGACAATATACTTTATTTCGGATATAGGAAAACATAACCCATTACGTTGTCTTCCTTGTCCAACATCAACCTTTTAGCATGTCATATTTTAATGAGTGCTCACAGTTACAAAAGATGTCCAGGATAGTATATTTATATGTGAAATCTCTCTTCCTTCAATATTCTTTCATGAATTGTTCAAGTGACCAATTCTGAGTTTGCTAACCTTCAATAAGTTTACTACCTATACTTATTATGTGTGAAGTCATTACTCCCCATGTTATAAGCATATGAAACATATATAAATTCAGATTTATGATATTCAATTCATTCAACCATTTACTCATAGGATATACGTGAAGCACGTGAGTAAATGACAAACTACTCCAAAAAAGATATAAGTGAAGAACACTGAGTAGGCATATAATTAACTAGCCATGGGAGGATTCTTTTTCATTAAAGATTTCAGTTCAATGATTTTATTCAAACAGAAAGTAAAATGAAAATACGCTCCAAGCAAAACACATATCATGTGATGAATAAAAATATAGCTCCGAGTAAGGTATACCGATAGTTATGAAGACGAAAGAGGGGATGCCTTCCGGGGCATCCCCAAGCTTAGGCGCTTGAGTCTTCCTTGAGTATTACCTTGGGGTGCCTTGGGCATCCCCGAGCTTAGGGTCTTTCCACTCCTTATTCTCCTCATATTGATATCTCACCCAAAGCTTGAAAATTTCTTTTTTTTGGGTGCCAAAGCTTGAAAACTTCAATCACACAAAACTTAACGAAACTTCGTGAGATAGGTTAGTATGATAAAGAGTAAACCGTTCACTTCGGTACTGTCAAAGACAAGGTTCATAATTGTTCTCACACAATTCCTACTGTACCATATCATTTCTACAATTTATATTGAGAAATATAAGCCATAGAAACTAGAAAACAAGCAAACTATGCGATGAAAACAGAATCTGCCAGAAACAGAACAGTCTGTAATGATCTGAACAGCAACCATACTTCTGCTACTCCAAAAATTATGAAATAAATTGGTGGACGTGAGGAATTTGTCTATTAATCATCTGCAAAAATAATCAACTCAAAATCACTCTTCTGTAAAAAATGACAGCTAATCTCGTGAGTGCAAAGTTTCTGTTTTTTACAGCAAGATTACATTAACTTTCACCCAAGTCTTCCCAAAGGTCTTACTTGGCAATTTATTGAAAAAGCTATAAAACATGATTACTACAGTATCTTAATCATGTAAACACACAAAAACAGTAAGGGTAAATATTGGGTTGTCTCCCAACAAGCGCTTTTCTTTAGTGCCTTTTAGCTAGGCATGATGATTTAGATGATGCTCACATAAAAGAAAAGAATTGAAACATAAAGAGAGCATCATGCAGAATATGACTAATACATTTAAATCTAACCCACTTACTATGCCTAGGGATTTTTTGAGCACATAATTTATAGGAACAAGAATCAACTAGCATAGGAAGGCAAAACAAATATAACTTCAAAACTTTAAGCACATAGAGAGGAAACATGATATTATTGTAACTCCTACAAGCATGTATTCCTCCCTCATAATAATTTTCAGTAGAATCATGAATGAATTCAACAATATAACCATCACATAAAGCATTCTTTTCATGATCTACAAGCATAGAATTTTTTTTCTACTCTCCACATAAGCAAAATTCTTCTCATTCGGAATAGTGGGATCACTAATTCCTAAAGTTGACACTCTTCCAAACCCGCTTTAGATGATAGTATTATTCATACTCCAAAATATATAAGTGAAGTTCATGGAGAATTCTACAATTAATATAGACTAACCAATATCCAAGCTCAAAATATATAAGTGAAGCACACGAAGCATTCTATAAAACCATACTCAAATGATTTAAGTGAAGCACAAAGAGCAATTCTATAAGATCATACTTAAAATATACATGTGAAGCACATGATGTATTCTATAAATTTATGAAGGGAAATATCATACTATCATGGTTCTTAAAGGAAAAACAAAAACACAAAGGACACAAATCACGTGAACAAAACAAAAACCGAGGTATACCGATATTTGTTGAAGAAGAAAGATGGGATGCCAACCGGGGCATCCCCAAGCTTAGATGCTTGAGTTTCCTCTGAAATATTTACTTGGGGTGCCTTGGGAATCCCCAAGCTTGAACTCTTGCCTCTCTTTATTCTTCTCATATTGATAGCTCCTCGATCTTTGAACACTTCATCCACACAAAACTTTAATAAAAACTTTGTGAGATCCGTTAGTGTAATAAAGCAAACTACCACTTTAAGGTACTGTAATGAACTAATTCTTTATTTATATTGGTGTTAAACCTACTGTATTACAACTTCTCTATGGTTCATACCCCCCCCGATACTAGCCATAGATTCATCAAAATAAGAAAACAACACGCGAAAAACAGAATCTGTCAAAAACAGGACAGTCTGTAGTAATCTGGAAGTTTAGTAAACTTCTGTAACTCCCAAAATTATGAAATAAATTTGAAAATTAGAAAAATTTGTACAGAAGTAATTTTCAAAAAGTTTCAGACCCATTTGACCTTCCAGTAAAAAAATGTAAAATCACGCACTACAGCCAAAGTTTCTGTTTTTGTTCTGCACATAGTAAACAAGCAATCTAATCATCCTAAAATCAAAGCTTGGAACATTATTTTTATAATACAATGGATATACACAAGGGGATAATTATTTACAGAGAAACTTCCATGAAAAATTCTACATTGTTTCCGTGAGCATGAACACAAGTGCTCAAGGTCGACCCTCACTTCTTCAATGCATAACTTTCCAATCACATCTCTTTTTGAAAAACTTTTTAGGCATGAGAGGCAAGTAATTTCTTTTGGTATTTTCATTCTTATTTCTTTTATGTTTCACCCACAACTAAACAGAAACAAAAAGGAAAAACAAAATCTACTTAGTGAAGAAAGAAAACAAGCACACACGAGAATATCAACCCCACGCTATTGCTCCCTGGCAACGGCGCCAGAAAAGAGCTTGATAATCCCCAAGTGCAGGGAATCATCGTAGCAATTTCCAAAGGTGGAAGTGATAAGTATGGAGTGTCGAACCCACAAGGAGCTAATGGTAAGATCAATATTCTCTCAAGTCCTATCTGCCACTGATACGACTCTACGTACACCGAGCGTTGGCTTCCAACTAGAAACGAGAAATAAAACTACGTTGTGGGTATGAAGAGGATAACTTTGCATGACATCGGAGAGCTAAAACATAAAAGTAGGTGCTGTTATCATAAAGTTAGAATATATTACTAAATATTATAAATAGCGAGTGTGGAATAATGGTGGATCGGTGTGCGGAATTGTCCTAGGCAATTGTTAACAAGACCAATAGTCGTCATTGCAATTTCATATGAGGCAGAGGCATAAGCTAACATACTTTCTCTACTTGGATCATATGCACTTATGATTGGAACTCTAGCAAGCATCCGCAACTACTAAAGATCATTAAGGTAAAACCCAACCATAGCATTAAAGCATCAAGTCCTCTTTATTCCCATATGCAACAACCCCCTTACTCGGGTTTGTGTTTCAGTCACTCACCAACCCACTATAAGCGAATCATGAACGTATTGCAACACCCTACTGCGGGAATCCCTCACACTTGCGCGACACGGACGGCACCATAGGACAGCACAAAAATAAAACATACAACTCGTACCAATCTAGATCATTAATCAACCCAAAGACAAAGGATATCTACTCAAAACATCATTGGATCATAATATGTGGCATAAAGCACCATGTTCAAGTAGGGATTACAGCGGGGTGCGGGAGAGTGGACCACGTAAAAGAGATAAGGATGGTGATGATGTTGATAAAGACGATCACCGCGGCGATGATTCCCCTCCCGATGGCACTCCGGCGCCACCGAGAGAGAGGAGGAGAGGTTCTCCCCCTTGTGCTTCCTCCTCCATGGCCTCCCCCCTAGATGGGGAGGGGTTCTCCCTCTGGTCCTTGGCCTTCATGGCGATGATGGCCCCTCCGGGATCCTCCTCCATGGCCTCCGGTGATGATGGCCCCCTCCAGTAGGGTGCCAGAGAGGGCCTAGCTTGATTTCTCGTGGCTACAGAGGCTTGCGGCGGCGGAACTTCCGATCTAGGTTAATTTCTGGGGGTTTCTGTTTTTATAGGAATTTCCGGCGTTGGTTTCACGTCAGGGCGGGTCTCCGAGTCGTCCACGAGGCAGGGGCCCACGCCCAGGGGGTGGGCGCGCCCCCACCCTCGTGGACAGCCCGGGACTCTTCTGGCCCAACTCTTTTGCTCTAGGGGCTTCTTTTGGTCCATAAAAATCAACAAAAATTGGCACGTCAATTGGACTCTCTTTGGTATTCCTTTTCTGTAAAACTCAAAAACACGGAAAAAACAGAAACTGGCACTGGGCTCTAGGTTAATAGGTTAGTCCCAAAAATCATATAAAATAGCATATAAATGCATATAAAACATCTAATATGGATAATATAATAGCATGAATACTTCTTAAATTATAGATACGTTGGAGACGTATCACTGCTCCTGCCTTTCCTTCACAAATTCTAGTGAATTGTGCTATCTAATTTTACCATGCAATCTGTTGCTCTAGTGTATATGTTCTATATGTCGTGTAGTGTGGTGCTCACTTATCAACTATTTTGTTAATTAGTATTCGTGTTCAGTTAACTGTTTGGTTCAATTCTGCAAATGTGATGTTCAATTCTTCAGTCTGCAATTTTGTATTGTGTTCCATGTGAGAAATAAATCAAATTTATCTTTACAAAATTGTGGGTGCATTCTGCTTATTATATACCATGTGAGTAATAAATTGAATTTGGCTGTAGTAAATACATGAGAAACAAATACAATTGCTACAATTGGCTGTAGTTAACTGTTTGATCTACTATTAGGAGTATGTTATATTGTGCAATGTGGTGCTCAGTTAATGTTTGGATCATTTGTTGTGGTGTTTACTTAACTGCTTGGTTCAATGTTATATTGTGCAATATGGTGCTCAGTTAATGTTTGGTTCATTTGTTGTGGTGTTTAGTTAACTGATTGGTTCAATTCTGAAAATGCGATGTCCAATTCCCGTGGTAGAATTTTGTATTGTTGTGGATGTGATGAATAAATCGAATTTGGCTGCACTTAATACATGATAAACATATACAAGTGCTATATTTCCTAGTTCTTAATCTTGCTTGGTTTGGGTAAATGGGTTTTCCCTGTGGCTTGAATTAATCTGATGAATCTGCAATGTGATTATTTTTCATCAACATATTTTACTGATAGCATGCGAACCCTTACCTAACCTGATGACTAACTACCTTATATGTGTTGCAGGGAAACAATGGGAAGCACTGAGGTTTACAATCGACGTTAGCACGTGCATGGTCCATTGTCTAATAGCACATTATTGTGCAATTGCAGGAACCATTCTGATATTTAGGTTTTTAACAATTTGGTCTTGCACATGTAGGTCCTGCTGTCAGATGTTTTGACCCACTGTTCGACCCTTTTTGCATATGGAGAAATGAGTTGTCCATGAATATCAGTCAAGTCAAGAAACTCAAAAAGATTGTTAGGATAAAGAAATTAGCGACAAAAAACAACAAGATCTTTGTCTGCACAATGAAGAAGATATCGGTTCACTACAGGATTGTACTAACTATTATACCTTGCCTTTTTAATTCCTTTGCCCCAGTTCCAATATAGAGAAGATATTTATGCACATGCTTGTTTTCAGGCCTTTCCAAAGCAGTTCACTGAAGATTACCTCTCAAACCACCTGCATGGTCAGGAGGCGAGGAAGGTATTCATACAACACCCACGGTTCATTATTGAAGTGTTCCTGAAGAGGACGAAGGATGGACGGTCAATCATCCACACGCACTGGCCTAAAGTTACAAAGACCTTCAACATCAATGAAGGCTCAATATTCGCCTTCCGCTTCAGCAGTTTTTCAGATGAGATACATCTGTCTATGTACCGTCTATGATGCTAATTTCGAAAGGTTATAGATGTTGCATGTGAAACTTGGTCCTGGTGTAGTTGTGTAATGGGGTAGCTGAGTGCTGAAGCTATATGATGCTGTACTCTGATGTATTTCAATTATGAAAATGAAATATATTGTGTTGCTTAATATGAACTGTCAATTAGATTAATAAATGGATTATGAATAATCAGATAATTGGCTTGCTAATTGGGTTTTGCTATTGCAAATGGTTGTTGAAAAAATACCGTGGGCGATGACCGTAGGCAACGCACACAGTTTCTAGGAATAAACCGTGTTGGATCAATGAACAATCACACACGACTTTCTCTTGAAATCTGTTTGCATTAGGCCACCTTGCGCAAACATTTACCACATGAAAACTGTGTGTGATGGACAACCTTTCCCACACAGTTTCATCCACGGACAGTGTGTGATATATTCAATAACGCAAGCGATTTAACGGGGAAAATTTTGTGAGATGTACCTGTGAACGGAAATGTTTTCCTTCGAGCGACTGTGTGGGATGTACATATGAACAGAAACGTTTAGCGGGGACTGACTATGTGGGATGTACTTGCCACCGGAATTTTTTTTGCCATATAATTGTATTTTTTAGCTCTACTATACGTATTTCCGCATTTGAGCGCTCGTCAGTCGCACACGACCTCATTTTGCCGAACGTGTGTGCCAGGAGGGCATATCCCCGACGGTTTCTGGGTCGTGTGGGAAGGACCCCCCTATCGCCCACACTCACTTGGAGAGGGTTCCAAATGCCGTCGCGGAAAGGAGTTTTAAACCGTTTTTTAGGAGCTCGCTGTACTAGTGATGGTTTATTGAATCTCGATCATGGTGATACACATATTCATAATATTGATGCCAAAAGATGCAAAGTTAATAATGATAGTTGAACATATTTGTGGCACTGCAGTTTAGGTCATATTGGTCTAAAGCGCATGAAGAAACTCCATACGGATGGATTTTTGGAATCACTTGATTATGAATCATTTGATACTTGCGAACCATGCCTCATGTGCAAGATGACTAAAACTCCGTTCTCCGGAACAATGGAGGGAGCCAATGACTTATTGGAAATAATACATACCGATGTATCCGGCCCGATGAGTGTTGAGGCACGCGGTGGGTATCGTTATTTTCTGACCTTCACAGATGATTTAAGCAGATATGGGTATATCTACTTAATGAAAAACAAGTCTGAAACATTTGAAAAGTTCAAAGAATTTCAGAGTGAAGTAGAGAATCATCGTAACAAGAAAATAAAGTTTCTACGATCTGATCGCGGAGGCGAATATTTGAGTTACGGGTTCGGGCTTCATTTAAAACAATGTGGAATAGTTTCACAACTCACACCACCTGGAACACCACAGCGTAATGGTGTGTCCGAACGTCATAACCGTACTTTATTAGATATGGTGCGATCTATGCTGTCTCTTACCGATTTACCACTATCGTCTTGGGGTTATGCATTAGAGACAATTGCATTCACATTAAATTGGGCACAACCTAAATCCGTTGAGATGACACTGTATGAACTGTGGTTTGGCAAGAAACATAAGCTGTCGTTTCTTAAAGTTTGGGGTTGCGACACTTATGTCAAAAGGCTTCGGCCTGATAAGCTCGAACCCAAATCGGAGAAGTGCGCCTTCATAGGATACCCAAAAGAAACTGTTGGGTACACCTTCTATCACAGATCCAAAGGCAAGATCTTTGTTGCTAAGAATGGATCCTTTCTAGAGAAGGAGTTTCTCTCGAAAGAAGTGCGTGGGAGGAAAGTATAACTTGATGAGGTAATTGTACCTTCTCTCAAACTGGAAAGTAGCACATCCGTGAATCCGTTCCCGTGATGCCTACTCCAACTAGAGAGGAAGCTAATGATAATGATCATGAAACTTAGGATCAACTTACTACCGAACCTCGTAGGTCAACCAGAGTACGTTCCGCACGAGAGTGGTACGGTAATCCTGTTCTAGAAGTCATGTTACTAGACCATGATGAACCTACAAACTATGAGGAAGCGATGATGAGCCCAGATTCCACAAAATGGCGTGAGGCCATGAAATCTGAGATGGGATCCATGTATGAGAACAAAGTATGGACTTTGGTTAACTTGCCCGATGATCGGCAAGCCATAGAGAATAAATGGATCTTCAAGAAGAAGACTGACGCTGTGAAGGAAATATGCCCTAGAGGCAATAATAAGGTATTATATATTTCCTTATATCATGATAAATGTTTATTATTCCTGCCAGAATTGTATTAACCGGAAACATAATACATAGACAAACAGAGTGTCACTAGTATGCCTCTACTTGACTAGCTCGTTAATCAAAGATGGTTATATTTCCTAGCCATAGACATGAGTTGTCATTTGATTAACGGGATCACCTCATTAGGAGAATGACGTGATTGACTTGACCCATTCCGTTAGCTTAGCACCCGATCGTTTAGTATGTTGTTATTGCTTTCTTCATGACTTATACATGTTCCTATGACTATGAGATTATGCAACTCCCGTTTACCGGAGGAACACTTTGTGTGCTACCAAACGTCACAACGTAAATGGGTGATTATAAAGGTGCTCTACAGGTGTCTCCAAAGGTACTTGTTGGGTTGGCGTATTTCGAGATTAGGATTTGTCACTCCAATTGTCGGAGAGGTATCTCTGGACCCACTTGGTAATGCACATCACTATAAGCCTTGCAAGCATTGTGACTAATGAGTTAGTTGCGGGATGATGTATTACGGAACGAGTAAAGAGACTTGCCGGTAACGAGATTGAACTAGGTATTGAGATACCGACGATCGAATCTCGGGCAAGTAACATACCGATGACAAAGGGAACAACGTATGTTGTTATGCGGTCTGACCGGTAAAGATCTTCGTAGAATATGTGGGAGCCAATATGGGCATCCAGGTCCCGCTATTGGTTATTGACCGGAGACGTGTCTCGGTCATGTCTACATAGTTCTCGAACCCGTAGGGTCCGCAAATTTAACGTTACGATGACAGTTTTATTGAGTTTTGATGTACCGAAGGAGTTCGGAGTCCCGGATGAGATCGGGGATATGACGAGGAGTCTCGAAATGGTCGAGACGTAAAAATCGATATATTGGACGACTATATTCGGACTTCGGAAAGGTTCCGAGTGATTCGGGTATTTTTCGGAGTACCGGAGAGTTACGGGAATTCGTATTGGGCCTTAATGGGCCATAAGGGAAAGGAGAGAAATGCCTCAAAAGGTGGCCGCACCCCTCCCCATGGTCTGGTCCGAATTGGACTAGGGAAGGGGGGCGCACCCTTCCTTCTTTCTCCTTCCCCCTTCCCTTCTCCTACTCCCACAAGGAAAGGAGGAGTCGTACTCCCGGTGGGAGTAGGACTCCCCCCTATGGCGCGCCTCTCCCCTTGGCCGGCTGCCTCCCCCTTGCTCCTTTATATACGGGGGCAGGGGGCACCCCAGAGACATAACAATTGATCCTTGAGATCTCTTAGCCGTGTGCGGTGCCCCCCTCCACCATATTACACCTCGATAATACCGTTGTGGAGCTTAGGCAAAGCCCTGCGTCGGTGGAACATCATCATCGTCACCGCGCCGTCGTGCTGACGAAACTCTCCCTCAACACTCGGCTGGATCGGAGTTCGAGGGACGTCATCGAGCTGAACGTGTGTAGAACTCGGAGGTGCCGTGCGTTCGGTACTTGATCGGTCGGATCGTGAAGACGTACGACTACATCAACCGCGTTGTGATAACGCTTCCGCTGTCGGTCTACGAGGGTACGTGGACAACACTCTCCCCTCTCGTTGCTATGCATCACCATGATCTTGCGTGTGCGTAGGAAATTTTTGAAATTACTACGTTCCCCAACAGTGGCATCCGAGCCTGGTTTTATGCGTAGATGTTTATGCACGAGTAGAACACAAGTGAGTTGTGGGCGATACAAGTCATACTGCTTACCAGCATGTCATACTTTGGTTCGGCGGTATTGTTGGATGAAGCGGCCCGGACCGACATTACGCGTACGCTTACGCGAGACTGGTTCTACCGACGTGCTTTGCACACAGGTGGCTGGCGGGTGTCAGTTTCTCCAACTTTAGTTGAACCGAGTGTGGCTACGCCCGGTCCTTGAGAAGGTTAAAACAACACCAACTTGACAAACTATCGTTGTGGTTTTGATGCGTAGGTAAGAACGGTTCTTGCTAAGCCCATAGCAGCCACGTAAAACTTGCAACAACAAAGTAGAGGACGTCTAACTTGTTTTTGCAGGGCATGTTGTGATGTAATATGGTCAAGACATGATGCTATATTTTATTGTATGAGATGATCATGTTTTGTAACCGAGTTATCGGCAACTGGCAGGAGCCATATGGTTGTTGCTTTATTGTATGAGATGCAATCGCCATGTAATATTTTTACTTTATCACTAAGCGGTAGCGATAGTCGTAAAAGAAATTAGTTGGCGAGACGACAACGATACTACGATGGAGATCAAGGTGTCGCGCCGGTGACGATGGTGATCATGACGGTGCTTCAGAGATGGAGATCACAAGCACGGTGCTTCGGAGATGGAGATCACAAGCACGGTGCTTCGGAGATGGAGATCACAAGCACAAGATAATGATGGCCATATCATATCACTTATATTGATTGCATGTGATGTTAATCCTTTATGCATCTTATCTTGCTTTGATTGACGGTAGCATTATAAGATGATCTCTCACTAAAATTTTAAGATAAAGTGTTCTCCCTGAGTATGCACCGTTGCGAAAGTTCTTCGTGCTGAGACACCACGTGATGATCGGGTGTGATAGGCTCTACGTTCAAATACAACGGGTGCAAAACAGTTGCACACGCGGAATACTCAGGTTAAACTTGACGAGCCTAGCATATTACAGATATGGCCTCGGAACACGGAGACCGAAAGGTCGAGCGTGAATCATATAGTAGATATGATCAACATAGTGATGTTCACCATTGAAACTACTCCATCTCACGTGATGATCGGACATGGTTTAGTTGATTTGGATCACGTAATCACTTAGATGATGAGAGGGATGTCTATCTAAGTGGGAGTTCTTAAGTAATATGATTAATTGAACTTAAATTTATCATGAACTTAGTCCTGATAGTATTTTGCAAATTATGTTGTAGATCAATAGCTCGCGTTGTTGCTTCCCTGTGTTTATTATTGATATGTTCCTAGAGAAAAATTATGTTGAAAGATGTTAGTAGCAAAGATGCGGATTGGATCCGTGATCTGAGGATTATCTTCATTGCTGCACAGAAGAATTATGTCCTTAATGCACCGCTAGGTGACAGACCTATTGCAGGAGCAGATGCAGACGTTATGAACGTTTGGCTAGCTCAATATGATGACTACTTGATAGTTTAGTGCACCATGCTTAACGGCTTAGAATCGGGACTTCAAAGACGTTTGGAACGTCATGGACCATATGAGATGTTCCAGGAGTTGAAGTTAATATTTCAAGCAAATACCCGAGTTGAGAGATATGAAGTCTCCAACAAGTTCTATAGCTAAAAGATGGAGGAGAATCGCTCAACTAGTGAGCATGTGCTCAGATTGTCTGGGTACTACAATCGCTTGAATCAAGTGGGAGTTAATCTTCCAGATAAAATAGTGATTGACAGAATTCTCTAGTCACCATCACCAAGTTAGTAGAACTTCGTGATGAACTATAGTATATAAGGGATGACGAAAGTAATTCCCAAGCTCTTCGCGATGACGAAGGTAGAAATCAAGAAAGAGCATCAAGTGTTGATGGTTAACAAGACCACTAGTTTCAAGAAAAGGGCAAAGGGATAGAAGGGGAACTTCAAGAAGAACGGCAAGCAAGTTGCTGCTCAAGTGAAGAAGCCTAAATCTGGTCCTAAGCCTGAGACTAAGTGCTTCTACTGCAAAGGGACTGGTCACTGGAAGCGGAACTACCCCAACTATTTGGTGGATAAGAAGGATGGCAAAGTGAACAAAGGTATATTGGATATACATGTTATTGATGTGTACTTTACTAGTGTTTATAGCAACCCCTCGGCATTTGATACTGGTTCAGTTGCTAAGACTAGTAACTCGAAACAGGAGTTGCAGAATAAACAGAGACTAGTAAAAGGAGAGGTGACGATGTGTGTTGGAAGTAGTTCCAAGATTGATATGATCATCATCGCACACTCCCTATACTTTCGGGATTAGTGTTGGAACTAAATAAGTGTTATTTGGTGTTTGCATTGAGCATGAATATGATTTGATCATGTTTATTGCAATACGGTTATTCATTTAAGTTAGAGAACAATTGTTGTTCTGTTTACATGAATAAAAACCTTCTATGGTCATACACACCAACGAAAATGGTTTGTTGGATCTCGATCGTAGTGATACACATAATCATAATATTGAAGCCAAAAGATGCAAACTTAATAATGATAGTGCAAATTATTTGTGGCACTGCCGTTTAGGTCATATTGGTGTAAAGCGCATGAAGAAACTCCATACTGATGGGATTTTGGAATCACTTGATTATGAATCACTTGATACTTGCGAACCGTGCCTCATGGGCAAGATGACTAAAACGCCGTTCTCCGGTACTATGGAGAGAGCAACAGATTTGTTGGAAATCATACATACAGATGTATGTGGTCCGATGAATATTGAGGCTCGTAGCAGGTATCATTATTTTCCGACCTTCACAGATGATTTGAGCAGATATGGGTATATCTACTTAATGAAACAGAAGTCTGAAACATTTGAAAAGTTCATATAATTTTCAGAGTGAAGCGGAAAATCATCGTAACAAGAAAATAAAGTTTCTACGATCTGATCGTGGAGAAGAGTATTTGAGTTACGAGTTTGGCCTTCAGTTAAAACAATGTGAAATAGTTTCACTACTCACGCCACCTGGAACACCACAGTGTAATGGTCCGAACATCCTAACCGTACTTTATTAGATATGGTGCGATATATGATGTCTCTTACCGATCTACCACTATCGTTTTGGGGTTATGCATTAGAGACAGCTGCATTCACGTTAAATAGGGCACCATCAAAATCCGTTGAGACGACGCCTTATGAACTGAGGTTTAGCAAGAAACCAAAGTTGTCGTTTCTTAAAATTTTGGGGTTGCGATGCTTATGTGAAAAAGTTTCGTCATGATAAGCTCAAACCCAAATCGGAGAAATGTGTCTTCATAGGATACCCAAAGGAGACAGTTGGGTACATCTTCTATCACAGATCCGAAGGCAAGACATTCGTTGCTAAAATGGATTCTTTCTAGAGAAGGAGTTTCTCTCGAAAGAAGTGAGTGGGAGGAAAGTAGAACTTGATGAGGTAACTGTACCTGCTCCCTTATTGGAAAGTAGTTCATCACAGAAATCTGTTCCTGTGATTCCTACACCAATTAGTGAGGAAGTTAATGATGATGATCATGTAACTTCAGATCAAGTTACTACCAAACCTCGTAGGTAAACCAGAGTGAGATCCACACCAGAGTGGTACGGTAATCATGTTCTGGAGGTCATGTTATTTGACCATGAAGAACCTACGAACTATGAGGAAGCAATGATGAGCCCAGATTCCGGGAAATGGCTTGAGGCCATGAAATCTGAGATGAGATCCATGTATGAGAACAAAGTATGGACTTTGATTGACTTGCCCAATGATCGGCGAGCCATTGAGATTAAATGGATCTTCAAGAGGAAGACGGACGCTGATAGTAGTGTTACTATCTACAAAGCTAGACTTGTCAGAAAAAGGTTTTTGACAAAGTTCAAGGTGTTGACTACGATGAGATTTTCTCACTCGCAGCGATGGTTAAGTCTGTCCGAATCATGTTAGCAATTGCCGCATTTTATGAAATCTGGCAAATGGATAAACAAAACTGCATTCCTTAATGGATTTATTAAAGAAGAGTTGTATATGATGCAACCAGAAGGTTTTGTCAATCCTAAAGGTGCTAACAAAATATGCAAGCTCCAGCGATCCATCAATGGACTGGTGCAAGCATTTCGGAGTTGGAATATACGCTTTGATAAGTTGATCAAAGCATATAGTTGTATACAGACTTGCGGTGAAGCCTGTATTTACAAGAAAGTGAGTGGGAGCACTACAGCATTTCTGATAAGTATATGTGAATGACATATTGTTGATCGGAAATAATGTAGAATTATTCTGCAAAGCATAAAGGAGTGTTTGAAAGGAGTTTTTCAAAGAAAGACCTCGGTGAAGCTGCTTACATATTGAGCATCAAGATCTATAGAGATAGATGAAGACGCTTGATAAGTTTTTCAATGAGTACATACCTTAACAAGATTTTGAAGTAGTTCAAAATAGAACAGTCAAAGAAAGAGTTCTTGCCTGTGTTACAAGGTGTGAAATTGAGTAAAGACTCAAAGCCCGACCACGGCAAAAGATAGAAAGAGAATGAAAGTCATTCCCTATGCCTTGGCCATAGGTTCTATAAAGTATGCCATGCTGTGTACCAGATCTATTGTATACCCTACACTGATTTTGGCAAGGGAGTACAATAGTGATCTAGGAGTAGATCACTGGACAGCGGTCAAAATTATCCTTAGTGGAATAAGGATATGTTTCTCGATTATGGAAGTGACAAAAAGTTCGTCGTAAAGGGTTACGTCGATGCAAGTTTTGACACTAAATCTAGATGACTCTAAATCTCAGTCTAGATACATATTGAAAGTGGGAGCAATTAGCTAGAGTAGCTCCGTGCAGAGCATTGTAGACATAGAAATTTGCAAAATACTTACGGATCTGAATGTGACAGACCCGTTGACTAAAATTATCTCACAATCAAAACATGATCACACCTGAGTACTCTTTGTGTGTTAATCACATAGCGATGTGAACTAGATTATTGACTCTAGTAAACCCTTTGAGTGTTGGTCACATAGAGATGTGAACTATGGGTGTTAATCACATGGTGATGTGAATTATTAATGTTAAATCACATGGCGATGTGAACTAGATTATTGACTCTAGTGCAAGTGGGAGACTGAAGGAAATATGCCCTAGAGGCAATAATAAGGTATTATATATTCCTTATATCATGATAAATGTTTATTATTCATGCTAGAATTGTAATAACCGGAAACATAATACATGTGTGAATACATAGACAAACAGAGTGTCACTAGTATGCCTCTACTTGACTAGCTCGTTAATCAAAGATGGTTATGTTTCCTAGCCATAGACATGAGTTGTCATTTGATTAACGGGATCACCTCATTAGGAGAATGACGTGATTGACTTGACCCATTCCGTTAGCTTAGCACCCGATCGTTTAGTATGTTGCTATTGCTTTCTTCATGACTTATACATGTTCCTATGACTATGAGATTATGCAACTCCCGTTTACCGGAGGAACACTTTGTGTGCTACCAAACGTCACAACGTAAATGGGTGATTATAAAGGTGCTCTACAGGTGTCTCCAAAGGTACTTGTTGGGTTGGCGTATTTCGAGATTAGGATTTGTCACTCCAATTGTCGGAGAGGTATCTCTGGGCCCACTCGGTAATGCACATCACTATAAGCCTTGCAAGCATTGTGACTAATGAGTTAGTTGCGGGATGATGTATTACGGAACGAGTAAAGAGACTTGCCGGTAACGAGATTGAACTAGGTATTGAGATACCGACGATCGAATCTCGGGCAAGTAACATACCGATGACAAAGGGAACAACGTATGTTGTTATGCGGTCTGACCGATAAAGATCTTCGTAGAATATGTGGGAGCCAATATGGGCATCCAGGTCCCGCTATTGGTTATTGACCAGAGACGTGTCTCGGTCATGTCTACATAGTTCTCGAACCCGTAGGGTCCGCACGCTTAACGTTACGATGACAGTTTTATTGAGTTTTGATGTAACAAAGGAGTTCGGAGTCCCGGATGAGATCGGGGATATGACGAGGAGTCTCGAAATGGTCGAGACGTAAAAATCGATATATTGGACGACTATATTCGGACTTCGGAAAGGTTCCGAGTGATTCGGGTATTTTTCGGAGTACCGGAGAGTTACGGGAATTCGTATTGGGCCTTAATGGGCCATTACGGGAAAGGAGAGAAAGGCCTCAAAAGGTGGCCGCACCCCTCCCCATGGTCTGGTCCGAATTGGACTAGGGAAGGGGGGCGCACCCTTCCTTCTTTCTCCTTCCCCCTTCCCTTCTCCTACTCCCACAAGGAAAGGAGGAGTCCTACTCCCGGTGGGAGCTTAGGCGAAGCCCTGCGTCGGTGGAACATCATCATCGTCACCGCGCCGTCGTGCTGACGAAACTCTCCCTCAACACTCGGCTGGATCGGAGTTCGAGGGACGTCATCGAGCTGAACGTGTGTAGAATTCGGAGGTGCCGTGCGTTCGGTACTTGATTGGTCGGATCGTGAAGACGTACGACTACTTCAACCGCGTTGTGATAACGCTTCCGCTGTCGGTCTACGAGGGTACGTGGACAACTCTCTCCCCTCTCGTTGCTATGCATCACCATGATCTTGCGTGTGCGTAGGAAATTTTTGAAATTACTACGTTCCCCAACACGCTGATGGTAATGTTACTATCTACAAAGCTCGACTTGTTGCGAAAGATTTTCGACAAGTTCAAGGAGTTGACTACGATGAGACTTTCTCACATGTAGCGATCCTTAAGTATGTCCAAATCATGTTAGCAATTTCCGCATTTTATGATTATGAAATCTGGCAAATGAACGTCAAAACTGCATTCCTTAATGGATTTCTTAAAGAAGAGTTGTATATGATGCAACCAGAAGGTTTTGTCAATCCTAAAAATGTTAACAAAGTGTGCAAGCTCCAACGATCCATTTATGGACTGGTGCAAGCATCTCAGAGTTGGAATATACGCTTTGATGAGGTGATCAAAGCATATGGTTTTTACAGAGTTTTGGAGAAGCCTGTATTTACAAGAAATTGAGTGGGAGCTCTGTAGCATTTCCGATATTATATGTGGATGACATATTGTTTATCAGAAATGATATAGAATTTCTGGATAGCATAAAAGGATACTTGAATAAGAATTTTTGAATGAAAGACCTCGATGAAGCTGCTCATATATTGGGCATCAAGATCTATAGGGATAGATCGAGACGCTTAATAGGACTTTCACAAAGCACATACCTTGATAAAGACTTTGAAGGAGTTCAAAATGAATTAGTCAAAGAAAGGGTTCTTGCCTGTATTGTAAGGTGTGAAGTTGAGTAAGACTCAAAGCCCGACCACGACATAAGATAGAGAGAGAACGAAATTCATTCCCTATGTCTCAGCCATAGGTTCTATAAAGTATGCCATGTTGTGTACCAGACCTATTGTGTACTTTGCCATGAGTTTGGCAAGGGGGTACAATAGTGATCCAGGAGTAGATCACTGGACAGTGGTCAAAATTATCCTTAGAGGACTAAGGAAATATTTATTGGTTATGGAGGTGATAAAGAGTTTATCGTAAAGAGTTAGGTCGATGCAAGCTTTGACACCGATCTGGATGACTCGGAGTCTCGATCTGGATACATATTGAAAGTGGGAGCAATTAGCTAGAGTAGCTCCATGTAGAGCATTGTAGACATAGAAATTTGCAAAGGATCTGAATGTGGCCGACCCGTTGACTAAACTTATCTCACAAGCAAAACATGATCACACCTTATTAGTCTTTGGCTGTTAATCACATGATGATGTGAACTAGATTATTGACTCTAGTAAACCCTTTGGGTGTTGGACATGGCGATATGAACTATAGGTTTTAATCACATGGCAATGTGAACTATAGTTGTTATTCACATAGCGATGTGAACTAGATTATTGACTCTAGTGCAAGTGAGAGACTGAAGGAAATATGCCCTAGAGGCAATAATAAAGTTGTTATTTATATTTCCTTATATCATGATAAATGTTTATTATTCATGCTAGAATTGTACTAGCCGGAAACTTGATACATGTGTGGATACATAGACAAAACACAGTGTCCCTAGTGAGCCTCTACTAGACTAGCTCATTAATCAAAGATGGTTAAGTTTCCTAACCATAGACATGAGTTGTCATTTGTTGAACGAGATCACATCATTAGGAGAATGATGTGATGGACAAGACCCATCCGTTAGCTTAGCATAATGATCGTTAAGTTTTATTGCTATTGCTTCTTCATGTCATATACATATTCCTTTGACTATGAGATTATGCAACTACCGGATACCGGACAAATACCTTGTGTGCTATCAAACGTCACAACGTAACTGGGTAATTATAAAGATGCTCTACATGTATCTCCAAAGGTGTTTGTTGGGTTGGCATAGATCGAGATTAGTATTTTTCACTCCGAGTATCGGAGAGGTATCTCTGGGCCCTCTCGGTAATGCACATCATAATAAGCCTTGCAAGAAATGTGACTAATGAGTTAGTTGCCGGATGATGCATTACGGAACGAGTAAAGAGACTTGCCGGTAACGAGATTGAACTAGGTATGATGATACCGACGATCAAATCTCGGGCAAGTAACATATCAATGACAAAGGGAATAACGTATGTTGTCATTACCGTACGACCGATAAAGATCTTCGTAGAATATGTGGGAACCAATATGAGCATCCAGGTTCCGCTGTTGGTTATTGACCGGAGGGGTGTCTTGGTCATTGATACGTCTCCGACGTATCTATAATTTCTGATCGTTCCATGTTGTTATATTATCAATCTTGAATGTTTTATAATCATTTTATATCATTTTTTGGTACTAACCTATTGACATAGTGCCAAGTGCCAGTTCCTGTTTTTTGCATTTTTTTTACATCGCAGGAAATCAATATCAGACGGAGTCCAAATGCAACGAAACTTAACGGAGATTTTTTTGGACCAGAAGGAACATAATGGGCCCTGGCTGCGCCTGGGGGTGCCCCATGGGGGGCACAACCCACCAGGGCGCGCCAGTTGGCCCAAGCGCGCCCTGGTGGGTTGTGCCCACCTCGGGTGCCCCCGGACCGCCTCTCTGCTCTATAAATACCCCAATACTCCCAAAACCCTAGGGGAGTCAACGAAATATTCATCCAGCCGCAGAGTCCAGAACCACCAGATCCAATCTAGACAACATCTCAGATGGGGTTCACCACCTCCATTGGTGCCTCTCCGATGATGCGTGATTAGTTCTTTGTAGACCTTCGGGTCCGTAGTTAGTAGCTAGATGGCTTCATCTCTCTCTCTCTGAATTCTCAATACAATGGTCTCTTGGAGATCCATATGATGTAACTCTTTTGCGGTGTGTTTGTTGGGATCGATGAACTTTGTGTTTCTGATCAGATCTATCTTTTTATATCCAGGAAAGTATTTGAGTCTCTTTGATCTCTTTTATGCATGATATCTTATAGCCTCGTATTTATTCTCCGATATTTGGGTTTTGTCTGGCCAACTTGATCAATTTATCTTGCAATGGGAAGGGGTGTTTTGTAGTGGGTTCGATCTTACGGTGCTTGATCCCACTGACAGAAAAGGGAACCGACACATATGTATCATTGCTACTAAGGATAAAACGATGGGGTCTATCTCTACATAGATAGATCTTGTCTACATCATGTCATCGTTCTTATTGCATTACTCCGTTTTTCCGTGAACTTAATACACAAGATGCATGCTGGATAGCGGTCGACGTGTGGAGTAATAGTAGTAGATGCAGGAAGGAGTCGATCTACTAATCTTGGACGTGATGCCTATATAATGACCATTGCCTGGATATCGGCATGAGTATTTGAAGTACTATCAAGTGCCCAACAGTAATTTGTTCACCCATCGTTTGCTATTTTTCTCCAGAGAAGCCACTAGTGAAACCTACGGCCCTCGGGTCTCTTTCTCATATATTTGCTTTTGCGATCTACTTTTTCCTTGCATTTATTTTGAGATCTATTAAACCAAAAATACAAAAATATCTTGCCGCGTTTTATTTCTATTTATTTTATTTGTCGTTCGATCTATCAATCTACTACAAATTTACCTCACGTCCGTTTGCCTATCTTGAGGCGCCGTACCCCGGAAGGGATTGACAACCCCTTTAACACGTCGGGTTGCGAGGATTTGTTATCTGTGTGCAGGGGCTATTTACATTGTGTTTCTTGGTTCTCCAACTGGTTCGATAACCTTGGTTTCATATCTGAGAGAAATACCTACTGCCGCTGTGCTGCATCATCCCTTCCTCTTTGGGGAAGTACCGACGTAGCTTCAAGCGACATCAAAAGGAATTTGCTGGCACCATTGCCGGGGAGGATCTTCAACATATACCAGGTTCCTAATCATAAATCTCATCTCCTCGCAATTTACATTATTTGCCATTTGCCTCTCGGTTTCCTCTCCCCCACTTCACAAAAATTTGTCGTTTTATTCACCTCTCTTTTTCGTTCGCCGTTTTCTTGTCGGGTCTGTTTTTGTGTGCAATCTTGTTTGCCGTTATTATCATTATGGATAGCTCTTCCTCTATTGCTTGCACTCTCAAGAACGAGGTTCTCAACTTTAAACAAAGGGGAGGAGAAAGTTTAAAAGATGCTTGGTATAGAATTTGCAATGCTCACAATAGATCTATCCATAAGCAATCTACCATTGTTCTTCTTCGCTGTTTTTATGTTGGCATCACCACTTGGTATAGATTCGTCCTTGATACGATTACCGGTGGAAATTTCTTGATGTGTCCTTCTCTTGATGCTTTTAATGCTATGGGAATTTAGTGGGCTCATCACCTCTCATGATTATTGAAACAACTTTGAGTCTTGAGCATGTTATGGAAAGACTAGATGCTATTGAAAATAAATGCTCACCGAAGATCATATGGAAATTATAGATAGAAATATGCATAATTTTGCCACCAATATTGGGTCAAAAGCAGGAGATATTTGTAAGTTGTTAAAAGAAAAGGGTGCCGTAATCCATGAAAGAATAGAAGAAAGCCCGTCTCGAATCGATAAATTAGAAGAAATTTTTAGTAATATAAGCTTGGCTTTCACTTCCTCTAAAACAATCGAAAAAAACTCCCGTAAAGATTGGCAAAGTTACCAAGAACAAGGGTGCAACTTCTAGTAATAGTAATAAGGAAGATCTTAATATGATTGGTATTCACCCGGATTTTGTTCAAGTAATAAGAGATCCTTTTTGAAAGAATGAAATTCTTGAATTTATTCCTAGGAGTGTTATTATGAAGATCTTTATGCTAAATCTTTGAAGGATTTTTAGTGTTTGGTTGAAGAGTTGGACAAAGATGACAAAACTTAGATCCTTGCTTTATGCCTAGCTAAGGGCGTAAAACTATAGCGCTTGTTGGGAGGCAACCCAATGAATAAAATTTATTTTTGCTTTTTTTTCTGTTCTTGAGTGTTTGCAAAATTATGATACTGTCATGATTGTGTTTTTTGTGTTTTAGTTAGTGTTTGTGACAAGTAGAACCAATAGGATCTTCTTGGGTGATAGTTGTTTGATCTTGCTGAAAAAAACAGAAAGTTTGCGCTCACGAAAACAATTCTAATTTTTTATCAGAAAGAGATTTTGCGCTGATTCTTTTTGCATAAGATTAATATACAAATTACCCAGGTCGTTCTAGTTTTTCAGAATTTTTGGAGGTTCAGAAGTTTCCGAAATAGTCAGATTTGTACAGACTGTTCTGTTTTGACAAATTCTGTTTTCTTTGCGTTGTGTGCTTATTTTGATGGCTCTATGGTTTTATTTGATGAGTTTTTGCCATAGGAAAGTTGGAATACAGTAGATATAATGCAAAAAACAAAATATGAATTGGTTTGGTACAGTACTTATAATAGTGATTTGCTTTCTTTTACTAACGGATCTCACGAAGGTTTTGTTGAGTTTTGTGTGATTGAAGTTTTCAAGTTTTGGGTTATCTTACAATGGATGAAGGAATGAAGGATAGAAGAGCCTAAGCTTGGGGATGCCCCAGCATCCCAAGCTATTATCCAAAAATGAGCAACCAACTAAGCTTGGGGATGCCCCCGAGTGGCATCCCCTCTTTCTTCTAACGACCATCGGTATTTTACTCGAAGCTATATTTTTATTTGTCACATAATATGTGTTTTGCTTGGAGCGTCTTTTATGATTTGAGTCTTTGCTTGTTTTATTTTGTGTTTTAAGTCTCGATCCCTTGCTGGACACACCTATTTGAGAGAGCCAAAATTATTTCATGACTTGTTAGAATTGCTCTCTATGCTTCACTTAAATTTTTATGAGCTATGGACTTGCTCTAGTACTTCACTTATATATTTTTGAGCATGGTGTGCTTTATTATTTTTGAAGAAATGCTCTCTTGCTTCACTTAGATTTATTTGAGAGTTAGTAAAATTTTCAAGAAATTCTCTCTTACTTCACTTAAATTATTTTGAGAGAAAGAAAGAAAAATTATGCTCATGATCTTCACTTATATTTGTTTGAGCTTATGAAAAGCAACACATGAAAATTAGTCCCAAAGTGATAGATATCCAAGAAGGATATAATAAAAACTTTCATGAAGATCATTGGACAAAGTAAACTTGACTTTTAGTAATAGTTTTGAGATATGATGATGTGATATGTGAGTTATGTTGATGAGTAATTATGCTTTAGTAAGAATATTGGTGTTAAGGTTTGTGATTCCCTATGCAAGAACGAAAGTCAATAGTCATGTGATGAAATTATATCCTACTTGTGGTGCATTATTCGGTGTTAATTATGCTTAATGCTTGCTTATGAGATTATTCGTTTCTTGGTTGGTCGCGTCTCAATCTTTTGCTAGCCTTCATTTTGCACCAAGTATGATCTCTACTTGTGCATCCAAAATCCTTTAAACCAGTTTTGCCACATGAGTCTACTATATCTACCTATATGCGGTATTCTTTTGCCGTTCTAAGCAAATTTGCATGTGGCATCTCTGATTTTCAAAATGAACTTCTCTTTTGTGTGTTTGTTTCGCTCGCGGAGCGGTGAGGGGTGGCTAATATTTTCCATGCTGGATGTGTTATTCTCACGATGAGTGTTTATCCACTTGTCATTGCACGAGAGTAAGGCAAAGGTTTTAGGGATGCCCAGTCCCGAAATGAAAAAAATGAATTTACTTTATGTTGTCAAATAATAAATTCCTTGGAAAGTGTTGGTATGGAGGGCAACCGTGGATACGGCTTGCCATGGAAAGTGAAAGTATGGTGGAAAAAGGAATAAACTTTATTTTCTGTTTGGGAACCGCCTATGATATATCTAGCATGGAAAGTGTTGGGAACACTAAGTCGTTTTCGTTAGTGGGATGGATACACCTCCCAAAATGTCTTTATCTCTAAATTTTTCGCTTTGAGCTCTGGCACCTCTACAAATCCCTACTTCCCTCTGCGAAGGGCCTTTCTTTTACTTTATTCAATTTTTATTTTTGAATTTGAGTCTCCATCTTCTCTTACAAAAGCACCAACTAGGAGGCAATATGATCGTACTTAAGTATTGGGTGTAGCTAATATGCGAGTGTGTCTCATGAATGGATCAATGGTTGAGCATGATGGGCTAGGGATAACTTTTAGCATTGATATTTTGAAAGACATGGTTGCTTGTTGATATGCTTGAGTATTTAAATTATCATGTCAAAACTAGACTATTGCTTTGAATCACATAAATGTCCAATTGTCCATGCTATAAAGAAAAGAATATGATATGACATGATAGGCAGCATTCCACATCAAAAATTCTGTTTTTATCACTTACCTACTCAAGGACGAGTAGGAGTTAAGCTTGGGGATGCTGATACGTCTCCAACGTATCTATAATTTTTGATTGTTCCATGCTGTTATATTATCAATCTTCGATGTTTTACAATCATTTTATATCATTTTTTGGTACTAACGTATTGACATAGTGCCAAGTGCCAGTTGCTATTTTCTGCATGTTTTTTACATCGCAGGAAATCTGTCACATCCCTAGCTTCTCGTATTGCACTAGGCTAGCTTCATGTGTGCATCATGTTTGAATTTTTGCAGAAAATTGAAATGGGGATTGCCTAAACCCTAGCATCAAAGGAATTCACTAGGTTCAACTAAAATATTCTCAGTGTTTCCAAATGGCTTTTAAAAATGTTCATCATTTCTGGAAAATGCTAGAAACAATAACCGGAGGTGCTGCACATTTTTCCATGACATATTTGGGCTCTGAATTAAATCATATAGTATTTGCATTTGGGCATTTAAATGCTATTAAATATTTTAAATGCTCAAATAGTCATAGACTAAAATGTTTACTGTTGGATATATTCTAAACAGTAGCCATGATTAGTTTCATGATTTTTGGAAATGCCCTGGCATTTTTAATAAAGCCCAGAAAAAAATAACAAAATAGAAAACAGGAATTAAAAGAGATAAAAAAAGCGAGGACTTACCTGCACCCACCTGTGGCGTGCTACCGTAGCCACCTGGCTGGCCCAGGAGCTGGCCCAGCCCACCAGAGCCAGCCCACCGCAGCCGCCACCGTCTTCAACCACCTGCCAGTAGGCAGGAGGGCGTGTGCCCGACCCGCGCATGCACGCGCCGGCCACCTCCTGCTTGCCTGCTCGCCCTGGATCTCTCCCTCGTCGCCACGCACCCCCCTGGACCGCTCTCACTCTCTCCCGTGTCTCTCTCTCTCCTACCCTCTCTCCCGAGCACCACCGAGCGGAGCCTGTCGCCGCCGATCGCCGTACCCATAGCCAGAGCCACCCCCTCGCCTCTCCGATGCATCCCCGAGCTCTTCGACGTCGTCCTCGACCCCTTCACCGAGCCACGCCCCGCCGGAAGCCCCGCAGCGCCGTCCGCGAGCTCATCTTCAATATTCGGCCGCCGGCAACTTCATCGTCAATTCGCCGCCGTCCGTGCTTCCCCGACCTAGCTAGCTTGCTCGTCAGAACCGCGGTGAGCTCTACCACCGTTTCTGCTGACCACGTGGTCTATCCCTCGCCGTAGACGTCGTCCCCATGAGCTCCGAAGCCCGCCGGCGCCGTGCTTCATCACCGTCATGGCTACCGATGCCGTAGCCTGCGCCTGGGCGCGTCATCCTGCTCGGGTTGCTCCTAGGAGACGATCCCGACCACCAGCTGGTCCTGCCGCGCACCGGAACATCAAACCCGTGCGTGTCCGAACTCCGGCCGCCGCTGTCAAGCTCGCCGGCGGCGTTTCCGGCCTCCCTGCACCCAACCGCCTGCACCACTAGATGCGGCACACCTCCAGCTCGCCGTAGGACCAAGCCGCATGCTCAGCCGACAACTGCAGCGCGATTCCGGCGCGCCTCCGCCGCGTTGGATGGTCGTCACCGGTCAAACTCTGGCGTGCCGACGTGGACGTCATTAGTGCTAATTGCTACCAGCTAAGCACCCCCTAATAGGCACTGACAGTGGGCCCAACCACTGGTCAAACCCCAGTCAATGATGGGTTTGACCGGGATTAGCCCTGTGTCACTGACATGCGGACCCCGCTGGTCAGGTTTGACCTGGACCAGCCGCTGTTGACCTGCTGACATCACCACGACGTCATGCTGACGCAATTAACCTTTTTCTAGACTTATTCTTATTCAGGAAATTCCAGAAAATAGTGCTAACTTCTAAAATTCATAGAAAATTATCTATAGCTCAGAATGAGATAAATTATATATGAAAAATGATCAGAAAAATCCAATCTATCCATCTATACTGGTTTCGTGCATGTATAAACAACTTAACCTTGCTGTTTAGTTCAAAACATGATAAGGCACTATTTAAATTCATAATTTGAGTTTGGGATTGAACCTTTGGTTCAAAATGATCCAAACCCATCTGTTTGTAGTTGCATTAGCCCAAAACACATTCATATTGCCATGTCATGATCATGCATCATATTGTGCATTGCATTGATTGTATTTCTTCTCTGTTGCCGGTATTTGTCCCCTCTCGGTAGATGATGTTCCGGCGTTGTGATCGTTGACACTAATGAAGGCTCAATGCTATCTTCAGAAGTGCCAGGCAAGCAAAACCCCCTTGTTCATTCCGATACAACCCCACTCTCTCGCTCCTTCTCTCTTTTACTGCATTAGGACAACAACGTTTCATCTGTTACTTGCTGCGGTAGTTGAACCCCTTTCCTCTGCATAACCTGTCATTGTCACAGTAAATAGATGAAACCCACTAGCATGAGTAGGAGTTGTTTGAGCCCTGATGTGCCTACTCATTCATGCTTGCTTGTCATGCCTGCTATTGCTTAGAGTTGTGTCAGGTCTGATTCATCGGGAATGAATTGGAAAGTGGTGAACATGTCCTACTGTGTGAGAGCTAAGGGTGTGAACATGATTTGGTAAAGGTAGCGGTGAGAGGCCATGTAGGAGTACATGGTGAGTTGTCTCATTGAAACCGTCCTCAGGAACTGAGTTCTGTGTTTGTGATCCATGAACAGTTACTACCACACATTGGAATGCTTAAGTGCCCCTCTCGACTTATTAATCAACCTGATCTCTGTCCAGGAGTTGCAACTAGTTTCTGGTGTTTGTAGGTAGTGTTAGTAGTCTACCAAGTGGCACCCGGTACAGGTGGGCTTGGGACAGACTAGGCACCGTGGCACGGTGTACCAAGCGTAGATCCATCCGTCGAGGTGGGCTTGGGAACCCTGCACACATCGTTTGGGGCCGTGAGCGACACCCCGGCTGGATCTCCTTGCGGACGGAACCCGAATAGGCGATAAACCTGGACTAGAGACTTGTGTGGTTAGTTAGGTCGTGGCCGACTCCCTCGCCAGGCTTCCGCTTGAAGGTTGCCGAGGTACACGACGTGTACATGGTGGTAAGTGGCGAGAGCGTGTGTGAAGAAGTACACCCCTGCAGGGTTAACATCATCTATTCGAATAGCCGTGTCCGTGGTAAAGGACTTCTGGGTTGCCTATAACAGTTCATAGACAAGTGAAAGTGGATACTCTAAAATGCACAAGATAAGCGTGAGTGCTATGGATGGCGTTCTCGTAGGAAGACGGGAGCGGATCCATAGTGGTGTATTGATATGGTGAATATGTGGACTCGTGTGCGCCACCTCAAAAGAGTTACTTGCGGTCATAGTTTAGGATAGCCACCGAGTCAAAGCTGGCTTGCTGCAGTCAAACTCCACCACCCTCCTTTGTTGATACCGATCATATGTAGCTAGTTCTGATGTAAGTCTTGCTGGGTACATTTGTACCCATGTTTGCCTATTTTATGTTTTGCAGAGAGACGTCAGTCTCGCTAGTAGTTCCGTGTGGACTTCGACGTTTAGCTTGATACCTCAGCTACGATCTTGTGCCCTCGGCAGGATCTAGTAGATAGTCAGGCTTCTCAGCCTTTTTCATTTGTAGATGTCTGTACTCAGACATGTTAAGCTTCCGCATGTGTTTGACTTGTATGCTCTGAATGTTGGGTCATGAGACCCATGTTTGTAATATCTCGCTCTTCGGAGCCTAATGAATAAATACTCTGAGTCGTAGAGTCTTATTGTGATGCCATGTTGTATTTGCACATATCGAGCATATTGTGTGTATGATTGAAATGCTTGGTATGTGTGGGATCTGACAACCTAGTTGTTTATCCTTGGTAGCCTCTCTTATGGGGAAATGTAGTCTTGTGCTTCCATGAGCCATAGTAGTCCGCTACAGCCCGGTTCACCGGAGTCCTGCTAGCCCAGCACTACTGCTCCGGAACACTTGACTGGCCGGCATGTGATTCACTTCGTTCCTGTGTCTGTCCCTTCGGGGAAATGTCACGCGGTGACATCGGGAGTCCTGCCTAGCCTGCTACAGCCCGGGTTCCCGGAGTCCTGTTAGCCTAGAGCTAGAGCCCGGATTCGCACGCTGCTGACCAACATGCTCAATGTTGATTCATGTATGCCTGTCCCCGTAAGTTAGTGCCACTTTGGGTTCACGACTAGTCATGTCGGCCCGGGTTCTCTGTCATATCGATGCTAGCGACACTATCATATACGTGAGCCAAAAGGCGCAAACGGTCCCGGGCCATGGTAAGGCGACACCCGTGGGAATACCGTGCGTGAGGCCACAAAGTGATATGAGGTGTTATCGGCTGGATCGATGTGACTTGGAATCGGGGTCCTGACAAAATCAATATCAGACGGAGTCCAAATGCAATGAAACTTCATGGAGATTTTTTTTGGACCAGAAGGAACATAATGGGCCATGGCTGCACCTGGGGGTGTCCCGAGGGGGGCACAACCCACCAGGGCGCGCCAGGAGGCCCAGGCGCGCCCTGGTGGGTTGTGCCCACCTCGGGTGCCCCCCGGACCGCCTCTTTGCTCTATAAATAACCCAATATTCCCAAAATCCTAGGGGAGCCGACGAAATATTCATCCAGCCGCCGCAGAGTCCAGAACCACCAGATCCAATCTAGACACCATCTCGGATGGGGTTCAGCACTTCCATTGGTGCCTCTCCGATGATGCGTGAGTAGTTCTTTGTAGACCTTCGGGTCCGTAGTTAGTAGCTAGATGGCTTCATCTCTCTCTCTGAATTCTCAATATAATGGTCTCTTGGAGATCCATATGATGTAACTCTTTTTGCGGTGTGTTTGTTGGGATCGATGAACTTTGAGTTTATGATCAGATCTATCTTTTTATATCCATGAAAGTATTTGAGTCTCTTTGATATCTTTTATGCATGATCTCTTATAGCCTCGTATTTCTTCTCCGATATTTGTGTTTTGTCTGACCAACTTGATCTATTTATCTTGTAATGGGAAGAGGTGCTTTGTAGTGGGTTCGATCTTACGGTGCTTGATCCCAGTGACAAAAAGGGAACCGACACGTATATATCGTTGCTACTAAGGATAAAATGAAAGTGCGTTATATCGACTATAGGGGGGGTGAATAGGCGATTTTCATGAATTCTTCACTGAGGAATTTGTGGGTGAGGAAATTCCTTAGCGAAGAACTACTTGCAGCGGAATAAGTACTCAAAAGTATGCATAGCAGAACACAAGCATAGTCATCATGATGAAATGACGACAAGCACTAAGTACAGAAAGCGTAAACACAGGATAGCACAGGATGAAGACAAATAGACTGAAGAAATTGAACTGAGGAAATTGACAAAGTCTTCAGTCAAAGTCTTCAAACACAGATATGAACAAGCATACAACACAGTAATGAGGAAATGAAAGAGTTGAGGAAATAGAACCAGTTGGCTTGGTGAAGACAATGATTTGGTAGACCAGTTCCAACTGCTGTCTCAGTTGTACGTCTGGTTGGAGCGGCTAGGTATTTAAACCTGAGGACACCCAGTCCCGGACACACAGTCCTCACCGTATTCTCCTTGAGCTAAGGTCACATAGACCTCGCCCAATCACTCGTGGTAAGTCTTCAGGTGACTTCCAAACCTTCACAAACTCGGTCACTCGGCGATCCACAATTTCCTCTTGGATGCTCTAGACCATGACGCCTAACCGTCTGGAAGAAGCACAGTCTTCAAAGGTAACAAGCGTCGGATCCACGCAGGATCAATCTCTTCAGTGATGCTCAATCACTTTGGGTTTGTAGGTGTTTGGGTTTGGGGTTTTCCTCACTTGATGATTTTCGCTCAAAGTCCTCGGAGGATGGGATGCTCTCAAATGACAAGTGTCAGTTTCTCTCGGAGCAGCCAACTAGCTAGTGGTTGTAGGGGGCGGCTATTTATAGCCTAGGGAGCAGCTCGACATGATAAGACATAAATGCCCTTCAATGATATGACCGATAGGTGGGTAGATATTTTGGGACAGCTGGCGCGTAGCACAGCAACGGTCGGAAATTTGAGTATCAAATTCCTCAGGGCTATCATGTTCCTCACTGTTTAGGCAATCCGCACTGGCGAATTCCTAACTCCTCGGTCAGAACAAATTCCTCAGAGACCAGAAGAACTTCATCTCTGTCACTGAAGAATATGACTGAACTGTATGAGATTTCCAATGGCTTCACTCGAAGGGATTGGTAGGTGTAGGATTTTGAGTTGAGCATCACATGGAAATTTTTCCTTAGTATTTCCTCGACCCCCTTTAACAGTACGGTGTTTCCTATGACTCAAGAAAAAGAAAAAGAAACTACGAAAACAAAAGTCTTCATGCTTCGTGTTCCTCAAATGAATACCAAGTCTTCAAGGTCACACCAATTTCTTCACTTTCAAAGTCTTCAGAAATACCAAAGTCTTCAGTCGAAGAACTTCATTTTTAGGGGTCGACTTTCTCTGTAAATATCAAACTCCTCATAGACTTATAGACATGTGTACACTCATAAACACATTAGTCCCTTAACCTGTAAGTCTTCAATACACCAAAATCACTAAGGGGCCCTAGATGCACTTACAATCTCCCCCTTTTTGGTGATTGATGACAATATAGGTTAAGTTTTGAACGGGGATAAACATATGAAGTGTAAATACTGATATTGAGGAATTTGATTGCAAGATATAGAAGAATTCCCCCTGAAGATGTGCATAGTGAGGAATTTGCTTTTGAAGCAATGTACACTTGAAGAGTTGAATCATGGAGATCTCCCCCTATATCTTGTAATTCATACACGCATTTGACATAGTATATGAAGAATTTGAAATGCATGATGAAATATGGTGACTGATGTAATTCAGCATGCGTGCAATAACATTAATGAGGAATAAGCATGCAGAAGAAACAGCAAAAGTATCAGGTCACCATAGAGTTTAAGTTTACAACTCAATCCAACAAAGTCATCAGAAGAACAAGAGTTGTAACTTGAAAAAAAAATGCCCATATAAGATAGACCCGATTGAAGACTAACTCAAATTTCTCCCCCTTTGTCATCGAATGACCAAAAGGGTCGAAAATGAGGACTAACGCCCCCTGAAGAATATCAAGGTGATGAAGGAGCGCCAGCATTGTTGGGGTCGTTTGTTGATGTAGGGCCTGCCGCAGTGTCGTCCAAATATTCATGTTCATCAGTGTCACGTGATGAATAATAGGAGCAAGTCACCAAGGAAGGAACCTTGACCTTCTTGTACTTCTTCGGAGGAGGTGCAGCCCAGTCAAGATCTTCCTTGAGACCCATTTTCTTCAGATCTTCTTCACTATAGACTTGAGACAGAACAGCCCAGGTGCGGTTGAGGGTTTCATGAAGGTAGTAGTGGTTTTTCTTCACTGCATTATGGGTAGCAGTCATGTTGTGAAGAATTGAACCAAACTGACGCTTGACCCATTTATGATTGCTATCAACCTTCTGGTGAAGACTGAGGAGAAGCTCACGGTCAGTCATCACACTGGGTGCTGTGCCTTGAGGATTTTGCTTGGGTGCGTTGGCGGCAGAGTCATGGGTGGCAGAGTCATCATTGGTGGAGTAGGATGCAGCCTTGCAAAATTGTCCATCCAATGGACGAATGCCTTCATCAATTACAGCAGTAGCCTTGCCCTTTTCATCAGCTGAGGAAAATGTCCGTTTGAGGACTTCGATCGGGGGCAAGTAGCTGCAATGGTTCAGTGTATCAGCTTTGTAGTTGAGTGAAGACCTTGTTCTGATGAATCTCATAATCCATGGTGCATAAGGCTTCAACTCAAATGGTGACATTGCCACATTGGCCAGAGTCCTCATGAAGAAATCATGGAAGTTGACGGGAACTCCATGAATGATATTGAAAAGCAGATTCTTCATGATGCCAACGACTTCTTCTTCATTTGAGTCGTGGCCCTTGATAGGACTCAATGTCTTTGTCAAAATGCGATAGACAGTCCGAGGCACATACAACAATTCCTTCACAAGGAATTTTGTTCTTGGGGCCTGACCTGGCTTCAAAGGCTTCATCAGCACTTGCATGTAGAGATCGGTAAGCTCAGGTTCATTGTAGACGCAACAAGCACCTTCAAGAGGCGGACTGAGAGGCAAAGCATGAGGCAATTCAGTAGCTGGTGCTTTGTAGTGAGTGTTTTCAGACATCCAGTCCAGCACCCATGAATTCACATCTTCAGAGTTGCCGGTGATGTGCAGCGTCGCATAAAATTGAAGAATAAGTTCTTCATTCCAATCACAGATTTCAGTGCAGAAATTTAATAATCCAGCATCATGAAGAACACTGAGTACTGGCTCGAAGCACGGCAGAGATTCCATATCCACGTGAGGAATGTGCTCATGATCGAGGACTTTGTCTTTGTTGAACAGCACTGAGGAATGAAAATTTGCCTGGCTGGCAGTCCAGAAACGCCTCTTCCTTATGCGAGCAGAGTCATAAGGGTTGTAATCAGTGAAGAATACATGCTCGCCAAAGAAGGCATCAGTCTTGAATTTTTGCTTCCTGGAGAATGGATCCTTTGGCTTGGGCAGAGGAGTGTCAGTGAGTTGCATCACAACCTCAGGAATCGCAATCTCAGGTTCTTCAGGCTGAGGAATTTCTGGTTCCTCTTCAGTGGCAGCCTGGTTCTTGAATTCTTCATTTTCATTTTCTTCAGCACTAGCGGCTGGAATGTCTTCATGAGCTTCATCAGATCCCAATTGAACTGTAGTGGCTGGGGACTGAGGAATTTGCTGCAGTGGAGTGAAGAGTGGAGAATTGGGGTGCTGACTTTCCCAAAAGTCATCATTCATCACTGGTGTGGTACAGCCAATGTCCACATCTTCATCTTCAATTTCTTCAACGCCGGCCTCTTCAGCAGTAAACTGAGGCATAGGCGAGGAAACAACTGGGGTTGAAGGGATTTCATCCACTTCAATTTCTTCATCCATCTGCTCTGACGTAGCAGCAGAAGGAGTTTCTTCATCAGATCCGCTAGGGATCACATATTCTTCATCAAAAGGAACAAGGTCCTTTGATGGCATGGTTGAGATCGGAACAGCATCAATCGGGTTTGCAAAAGAGCTTGTCAATTTTTTCATCTTCTTCGGTGCTAAAGAATCTGAAGGAGTTGATGCTTTCCTTTTCTTCATAACTGCACGCTCTGCAGCCTTGGTCTTCTTCACATCTGATGCAGATGGAAGGATTGGAGTTGGAGTAGGCGCAGGAGGAGCAGAGGAATTTGGTTTAGTTTCTTCAGGCACAACTGATGCAGTTGCCCTGACCTCTTCATTTTCTTCAGGCCCACCACTAGTCGGTGCCCTGGGAATTTCTTCAGTGGCTGGAATGCAGTCATCTGCCTTGGAACTCACATTGTCTTCAGCAGCCTGATTGTCATCAGCGGTGCTGGCATGTTCTTCAGTTGGCTGAGCAGATGCTTCAGCCGGAGTGACTTCAATATGCACAGGGGCAGCGACACTTGAAGTGAATGTCTTCGTCAAATTGACAAACCTGACCTTGGCTCCTTTCCAATCAGCATAGTAAGCGTTGAAATCATAGTGACAACGTTGTTCTTCAGGAACTTCTCCTTCCTGTACTGTGCTTTCTTGAGCTGCCTGGCCTTCTCATATTTCCATTTTTCTTCACTGATGAAATGGGTCAGCATGTGACTTCGGCCAGGTGTCAACTTGAAATCAGGCATAGGAGTGTTTGGGTCCTTGTGCCAGAGATCAATATAGTTGAGGATCAACTTTGGATCCAAAAGCAGTGGCACATCTGTGCCCTTGGCTCTAGTGGCCCTGACTTGCCTATCTCTGATGATTTCAGCAAGTTCTTCATCATCAGCTTCGTCTTCTTCAGACGGTACTTGGAAGGCGACCTGCTTCTTATGACGACTTGGGCGAGAGCCTCGTCCAGCAGTGGTCTTAGTCTTCAATAGAGAGGGTCCTGTTGAAGAGTTTGGTGCAGCTGAGGAACTAGCTGAAGCTCCTGAGGCAATAGAGATGCCTGTAGTCCTTTGGCACGTGGCGAGATGCACAGGTGCTGAGGATTTTGTCGGAGCAGCTGAGGACTTTGGAGGAGCAGGAGCGGCTTGAGGAATTGGCCGTGAGGGCTGAGCTGAGGAAATTGGCCGCGAGGGCATTGAAGAAGAGGCACTTGGCTTGTGCGCAGGCTTCTTTGCCATGGATTTCTTCGGCCTTACAGAGGCCTCAGCAGCAGCAGTAGTGGAATCTTCGTTGAATTTCTTCACTGCATCTTTTGCCTATTTGGCCAACTTGGCCTGGCGCTTGGCCCATTCTTCAGGAAAATCCTAACCGCGCTTGATGCTAGTGGGATCTGCCTCTTGGCCAGGTGCCAATGGAGGTCTTGAGCATGGAGGAGTAACAGCGAATTTCTTCATGTATTTTGGAGTCACATACCTGTACTCCCTCCACTCTTTTGCCCATCTCCTTTCTATCCTCTGAATGCGCACCTTGTGTTGATTTTTATCTTCCTCAGGGGGTGTGCAGTACCCAGCATAAATGTCCTCGGGGATTTCAAAGGCAGTATTGACCTCAGGCCTCTTTCCTCCTTTCTTTGGCTTCTTTCCATCAACCATTTTCTTCGGTCGAAGAATTTGAACAATTGAACTCTCTGAAGAAGTATGCAACTTTTCTTCGAGGAACGCTGCAAATGAGTTAAGTTGATGAGAACCTAGTGATTCAGCAGCGGACATGAGTACCTATGAACAGAGTATAGTTGCGAGGAATTTGGAGAGGTCATATGCGTTCTCAGAAGGTTTTTCAAAAAGAACAAGTTTGAGGAATTTGACCAGATGAGTATTGAAGAATTTCACGAAGCATTCTTTGTCTTAGGTTCCAGAGTTGTATAGATCGAAGATCCACACAATTGAGGAATCTTGAAAAAATGATGCTTAGAGAAACGAATCAAGAACAGATGACAAGTGAGGTGTTCAGTGTGTGAAAAATTTGAGGAATAAACACCTTTGAAGATTTTGTAGAAGTCATTTGAATCAAAAAGGGCAGTAAAAGTAACTTTTAATTACCCTGAATGAAGAACACGACGAACTGGGATGTGGAAAGGTGAAGCTCGTCTATGCAGATCTTCCACGCCCTAACTTGGTGGAGGAAGACGGCTACGGCGGCGGCGGAGTGAAGATTTCCGCGGCCGGCGTGAGTACGGCGGCGACGAGGTCTAGGCAGTGAAGCTCTTCCTCACCGGCGACGATGATGTAGCGGTGGCGCTAGGGTTTGAGAAGCTCGAGCTGGAGAGAGGTCGAGCGGAGTAAAAGAAGTGAGGAAGGGGAGAGGGGGTATTTATAGCCACGGTGAAAAACCGTTCGCCCGAAGAAATTGGAAAAACGTGCCCCTGACCCTTCTCATTCGCTTGACATTTGTCACCCACGTACTGAGAAGTGGAGATCGTGTTAGATCGTGGGTGAATAGATAAGTATATCGTGGGAAGTAGACGGTTTGAGCGGCAAAGCCGAAAATTTGGATAAGATAAGTTAAAAGTTCTGTTCGCAAATTCTTCAGCTGACAAGGACACAGTGAAGATTTTGAATGAGTTTCAAATAGAACGCACATGAAGAATTTGTGAATAGATTGGGTTGAGTATAGCATAGAGGGAGAAGGGTCCGATCACATTCACTTAGCAGAAAAACCAACTTGAAGAATTAGCCATAAGTGAATGCTGTAGAGGACATAAACTTATATATTTATATAACCAATGAAGAAAAACGACGGAAACAGTGAAGATTTTGCAAAGTTGAAGAATATGAAAAACTGAGGAATTTCAAAAACTGAGGAAAAAACTCAAATTGAAGATTTTCAACTTTTGTGGTGGCGTGACCCACCGTATAAGAATGATGATTTCAGACACCGCGTACAATTGTTGTAGGGTTCTGAGAATCAAATTCTTCATTAATTTCTTCACACTTAGAGTGTTATTCTTGATTGATTGAAGAAAAATGTTTCTTCATGTGTTGCACATCTAAGTCATCAATTTTGCATAAGTGTTAGGATGAGTGTCCTTTTCAAAGAACTTCGAAGATTCTAAGATATTTAGCTCACATCGCAACTTGCTAAATCTCTTCTCATCCAAGGGCTTTGTGAAGATATTGGCTAGCTGCTCTTCAGTCTTCACATGCTCAATAGTAATGTCGCCCTTCAACACATGATCGCAAAGAAAATGATGACGAATCTGAATGTGCTTTGTCTTCGAGTGCTGAACTGGGTTGTGAGCAATCTTGATGGCACTCTCATTGTCACAGAAGAGAGGCACATTCTTCACGTTGACGCCGTAGTCCTTGAGAGTTTGCTTCATTCACAGCAATTGAGCACAGCAAGAACCAGCAGCAATGTACTCAGCTTCAGCAGTAGACAGTGATACGCAGTTCCGCTTCTAAGAGGACCAACAAACCAATGATCATCCGAGGAAATGACATGTACCAGATGTTGACTTGCGATCCACACAATCACTAGCATAGTCAGAGTCAGAATATCCAACGAGATCAAAAGCCGAGCCCTTGGGGTACCATAATCCTAGTGTTGGTGTGTGAGCTAGATATCGAAGAATATGTTTCACAGCCTTATGGTGTGATTCCTTCGGTGTAGCTTGAAATCGGGCACACATGCAAACACTAAGCATAATATCTGGCCTAGATGCACATAAATACAATAAAGAACCAATCATGGAGCGGTATACCTTTTGATCGAAGTCAATACCATTTTCATCAGTGCACAGATGGCCATTTGTGGGCATCGGAATTTTGACGCCTTTGCAGTCTTGCATGCCGAATTTCCTCAGTACATCCTTGAGGTATTTCTCCTGAGATATGAATATGCCATTGCGTTGTTGACGAATTTGAAGACCTAAGAAGAATTTCAACTCTCCCATCATAGACATTTGATATTCTTCACTCATCATATAGGCAAATTCATCACTATAACGTTGGTCAGTACAGCCAAAGATGATATCATCAACATATATTTGGCATACAAACAATTCATCATCATATGATTTAGTGAAAAGAGTAGGGTCGAGTGAACCGGGTTTGAAGCCTTTCTTCATGAGGAATTCCTTCAAAGTATCATACCACGCCCGAGGGGCCTGCTTGAGGCCATAGAGGGCCTTATTTAGTCTGAAGACTTTGTTAGGATGCTTAGGATCTTCAAACCTGGGGGTTGAGCAACATATACTTCTTCCTCAAGCTTACCATTGAGGAATGCACTTTTCATATCCATTTCATATAAAGTGATATCATGATGGTTAGCATAAGCAAGTAATATGCGAATAGCTTCAAGTCTAGCAACAGGTGCACAAGTTTCATCGAAATCAATTCCTTCAACCTGTGTGTAGCCTTGAGCTACTAGCCGTGCCTTATTCCTCACCACAAGGCCATTTTCATCTTGCTTGTTGCAGTAGATCCACTTTGTGCCGATGATATTGTGTTTGCGAGGATCTGGACGATTGACCAGTTCCCAAACGTTGTTGAGCTCGAACTGATGTAATTCTTCTTGGATGGCCTGAATCCACTCAGGCTCCAGAAATGCTTCATCTACCTTAGTGGGCTCTGAGATAGAGACAAAAGCATAGTGCCCACAAAAGTTAGATAAATGTGAAGCTTTTGAGCGTGTGAGAGGACCTGGTGCTTCAATGTCATCGATGATCTTCTCAACTTGCACTTCTTTTGCAACGCGAGGATGAGTAGGTTGTCGTCGAGGAATTTGATGAGCATTTTCTTCAGCACCATTTTCTTCAGCAATTTCTTCAGGTGCATTAGCTCGACGTTCTTCACGTTCTGGAATGAATTCTTCAGCAGATTCTTCGGTAGGAATGACATCCTCGGTAGCCTTGAACTTGATAGTTTCCTTAGGTGCTGGTTCATCTATCATAGAGGGTAGGTGCTCTCTTTGCGAGCCATTAGTTTCATCGAACCGCACATCTACAGTTTCAACAACCTTGTGAAGAACGGTGTTGAAGACTCTGTAGGTGTGCGAGTCCTTTCCGTAACCAAGCATAAAACCTTCATGTGCTTTCGGTGCAAATTTAGCATTGTGATGAGGATCTCTAATCCAACATTTAGCACCGAAGACTTTGAAATAACTCACATTGGGTTTCTTGTCAGTGAGGAGTTCATAGGCAGTCTTCTTGAAGAATTTATGAAGATATACCCTGTTGATGATGTGGCACGCAGTATAAATTGCCTCAATCCAGAAGTGACGAGGCGTCTTGTACTCATCAAGCATAGTGCGAGCCATCTCAACAAGAGTTCTGTTCTTGCACTCCACGACGCCATTCTGCTGAGGAGTATAAGGAGCAGATAACTCATGAGTAATACCAAGTTCATCAAGATAGTCATCAAGACCAGAATTCTTGAACTCAGTTCCATTGTCACTCCTGATGTGCTTAATCTTCACACCAAAGTTGGTTGAAGCCCTCGAGGAAAATCGTTTGAAGACTTCCTGCACTTCATGTTTGTAAGTAACAATGTGTACCCATGTGTAACGGGAGTAATCATCAACAATAACAAGACCATAGAGAGATGCGTCATTTGTGACAGCTGAGTAATGGTTAGGACCAAAGAGGTCCATGTGAAGCAATTCGAATGGTCGAGTAGTGGTCATGATAGTCTTCGCTGGATGCTTAGCCTTGGTCATCTTTCTAGCTTCACAAGCTCCACACAAGTGATCCTTAAGGAATTTGACATTCTCAATGCCAATGACATGCTTCTTCTTTGCAAGCGTGTGCAGATTCCTCATGCCTGCATGACCAAGTCGTCGATGCCATAGCCACCCTTCTGAAGCTTTTGCAAGTAGGCACACGGCTGGTTGCGGTCCTGTAGAGAAATCAACAATATACAAGTCTCCTCTCCTAAAGCCTTTGAAGACTTTGGAATTGTCAGCTTCCATAACCACAACACAACGATACTTGCCAAAGACAACTACCATATCAAGATCACAAAGCATTGAGACAGACATGAGGTTGTATCCTAAGGACTTGACAAGCATCACTTTGTCCATGTGTCGATCCTTTGTGATTGCAACCTTACCTAGACCCAATACCTGACTTTTGCCTTTGTCAGCAAAGATGATATGCTTCAGATGCGATGGTGATAAGGGAGCATCAATCAATAGATTCTTGTCACCAGTCATGTGATTTGTACATCCACTATCGAGGACCCACTCAGTGGCTTTGGGTTGATCATCCTGCAGATGAATTAGTGCAGCTTACGAACTTCATATACTTCATCAGTGAAGAATATGACATCACAATTCATCAGATCAATTTCAGCAAGCAATAGAATAGATAAAGTAGTATGAGGACATGAGAAATGAAAGTTCATTTCTTCGTGATTAGCCTGCGTCCTTTTAGGCACTCTTCAGGTCTCCAGCAAATTCTTCAGACGTTTGAGCACGTCTGGAGACCTGACCCTGCAGAAGAGATTAGTTCTTTTTCTCCACCACCCACATCTGAAGGGGTGGCAAAGAGTTCATCACTCTGCGAGCTCCATATGAGAAAGGTGGCATAGAAGCCAATCTGTTTCGTTTCACACAAGAGAAGTTAGGGTAAGCATATGAATAAGCAGAGAAATTCTTTGAGGACTTATGAACATAATGATTAGAAGAATAATGCTCATATTCATAGCCCTTGGCTCTTCCCTGTGAAACAGAGTTGTTAGCATGATGATGTTCATATGAGGACTTTGATCCTCTTGAGGAATATGATCCATGTGAGGAATTTGGTCCGTATGAGGACATGGATCGATATGAAGAATTTGGTCCATATGAAGAATTTGATCTGGGGTTCCTAATCTTCACAGGTGGTGTCATGAGCACATTCACCTGGAGACTTTCAAGGCACTTTTTGGGAACCCAAATTTTCTTCATAGGGGAACCGTTCCTGCAGTTAGTGCCAACATATCTGTCGGAGTAAATGGCCACGGGTAGCCTAACCGACTGCCCCTGGTTCTTCTGAAAAAATTATCAGGCCTTCGGGCCTCCAAGCACTCCGAGCATTGGGCCGCCTTCCCGGGCCGGCTACCTCTGAAGCCGACTCCCGGAAGGCGACCCAGCCTCACCAACTCCTCCCCAGAGCGACTACGGGGTGGCCGACTCCAAGAAGCCGGCCAAGAAGGACGCCGACTCCTAGGAGCCGTCCAAAACCACAACCACTCCAAGCCACTCCCACATAACGGCGACGCGACGGGGTGTGGCCACAGTGCGGCCCACTACCCCCAAAGCCCGAGGCGGGCATGGCTACAAGAGGCCGTACGGGACGGCCAACTCCCGTGCGGCCCGGCACTGTAGCCATACTAGCCTCGACGTCATCCACGACCGACTCCCGTACGGCCCGCGGGCAGCGGGCCCCTTCAGCCAGAGAGAGGCGTGAAGGCGGCCCGGTCTTTCCCAGTCAGCCAAGAACGTAGCCGGCCTCCAGAAGCTGGCTACTCCCTTCCTCGAAGCAGGAGCCCCATTAAGTAGACAAGACGAGGTAAGGCTACAGTGATAGCCCCCGCGGCGGCCCACTGTAGCCACGCTTACCTCGACAAAGCCCTCGTCATCACAGGCGAGGCAACAGTAAGCAGCCGCCGACAAGACCCTAGGCGGTGGGGCCGGCCTGTCGACTAAGTAGCCGGCAGCCGGCGGGACCCACCAGCCGGCGGGACCCAGCAGCCGGCGGAGAAGCCGGCGAGCGTAGACACTGATGGCTGGGACCAGAGCCCAGCCGGATTACCATTGTACCCCCGGGGGGTAGGCCTATATAAACCCCCCGGAGCACCCATGCAAAGGGTTCGCACCTAAGCATAGTTCGCCTGGGAGCACAGTTGGCCTCTAGGCATAGAGTGGCCTTCTAAGCATAGCACACACACCATAGATAGAGATAAGCAAGAGCTAGCCTTGTTCTTCTTCTCCCTTGATCCCAACAGCTCTAGGAGCAATTGTAGCTGCCTTTCATCGACTAGTGATCATGCGGAGACCCCGCAGAGCAGGATTAGGGGTGTTATCTCCTCGGAGAGCCCCGAACCTGGGTAAGATCCGCCGGCGTGCATGTCTTCGCCTTATCCCGTTTCCAGGTACCGGCGACGTTTTATTGGCTCCCACAATGATAAGCCACCCCTTGGCATATGTCGCACCAACTACCCGACATTTGGCGCCCACCGTGGGGCCAGGTGCACCGTTGTCCGGAGACCTGTTCTGGACGGGAACCCTCTTCCTCCCCCGCGAGCGCAGCCAGCCTGCTGCGCCCGATGGAGTTTGCCTCGACGCGCTGCAAGGCGTCGACGACGCCTGCGCAGCGAGCCGCCTCGCCGATCTGCCCGGCGAGACTCGCATCTCCGATGAGCCTGCGTCCGACGCAGGCACCGACTACCCCGAGAGCCGCCTCGTCAGCCTCCTCGACCAACTTCACGTCTCCAGCGAGCCTGCTGCGGACATGGAGTCTGTCGGCTCCACCGACCCGATGCTCATCGACTCCGACACCGCGTCGCTTGACGCCTACCCCTCCGACGTGGTGGTCTTCGACGACCCCCTCCCTCGAGCTGACAGCGGCAGCAGCGCTGTCACCGAAGTGCTGGTCATCAGCCACGTCTCCAACTCGGGCGAGAATGCCCGCGACGCCCAGCAGGCGGCGATGCACGACCTCTCCGTCCCCATCCCGGCCGACGCCGACGCCGAAACCCTGGAGGCACGCCGCCTTGCCCTCATCGCGGAAGGCCAGAAGATAGCCTCGATGAGACGCCTCACCGAGGCCCACCAGCGCGAAGTCGTCCAGAAGCGCGGCGCAGCCGTTGCCAGCATGCTGGGCGCAGATCGCCCCGTCTACGCCACCCCGCTCGAGAATCTGCGAGCCGCTCAGGAGCCGACGAGCCGACGAGCCGAGGAGCTCAATGGGCTGGGAGCCGACGAGCTCCCCTACATGACAAGACGGATCCTGCAGCTGATCGACGCGGCTGCAGAACGGCACGAAGCCGGCGCCCGTGCTGATAGTCATCCCCCACGCCGGGAGCACGCCGCGACGTCCCGCTCGCCGACTGCGAGCGGCGCAGGCCAGAAGAAAGACAAGGAGCCGGCTGCCAGCTGAGCCGGACTCGCATCACCATCGAGCGCGACGCGGAGGGCCGCCCTCGAGCAGTAGAGCACCAGGGAAACCTGCCTCCTCCCCCGCCTCGAAGAGAAAGAAGCCTCACTCCGCCGCCCATCACACATCCGACTCTTGGTGACCGACTCGGCCGCCGAGAAGGAGTCGGAGAGAACGACGCCCGCCACAGGATCGACCGCCTTGCTCGATCCTTGGCGTTAGAAGAAGAAGACGATGTCGGCCCACCATGCTTTGGCCCCCGCATCCGCGACGAGCCCTTCCCCAAAGGGTTCTCGCTCCCCAGAGACACGCCCAAGTACAACGGCTCGGTGAAGCCGGAAGATTGGCTCATCGACTACTCCACGGCCGTCAGCATAGCCAACGGCAATCGGCGCGTCGCCGTGAAGTACGTCCCCCTCATGCTGCAAGGCACGGCGCGCACATGGCTCAACAGCCTCAAGCCCTACAGCATCAACAGTTGGCTGGACTTCACCGAAGTTTTCGTCCGCAACTTCACCAGCACCTACAAGCGGCCTCCCAAGCCTCGCCAGCTCTCCCTCTGCGTCCAAGGGCCCAACGAGTCGACCCGCGACGGGCCGAGCTCCGCAACTCCTGCGAGGGAGTGCACGAGGTCCAGGCCATCGAGTACTTCACCGCCGGGTGCCGAGAGGGCACCCTCCTCAAGCACCTACTCCTCTGCGACGAGCCGGCTACCCTCGATGAGTTGCTGGTCATCGCCAACAAGTACGCCACAGCCGACTCCTCAATGAAAACCGAGCTGAGAGTAGACGCCTCTGGGAAGGTGATTGCTCCGGCTCCCAAGACGCCGGCTGGCGACCCTAATCGGCTCCCCTACCAGAACGACCACAAGCGCAAAGGCCCCATGCCGACTTCCTCCAGTCGGCAGGTGGCCACAGTTGAAGACGAGCAGCCCGAAGATCGGCCCGCTCCCAAGAAGAAGGGTGGCCGGCCGCCTTGGCAGCCGTCTTTCTCCTACGAGCAAGCACTCGATGCCCCCTGCAAGTTCCACAGCGGCGCGAAGCCGTCCAACCACACAACACGGAAATGCCACTGGCTCACCCGCATCACCAAGGGTGAGGGAATGTTGCCGCCTCCGCCTCCCGGCCCGCCGCCTCCAGCCCCTCAGCAGCCGGCGGCTCGGCCGGCAGTCGGCGCCATCCAAGACGAATTCCCCGAAGAGCACGCCGCCTACGTCGTCTTCACTAGTCAAGCCGACGACAAGCGCAGCCGACGCCGACAGCACCAAGAAGTAAATGCAGTCGCCTCTAGCACCGCCGAGTTCATGCACTGGTCCGAAAAGCCAATCAGCTGGAGCCAGGCCGACCACCCAGAGGTGATGCCTTCGCCCGGCTCCTATGCAATGGTCTTGGACGTCACCCTCGCGACAGAGAGGCGAGCTGCTAGATTTTCTCGCGTCCTGATAGACGGCGGAAGCAGTATCAACATACTGTACCGCGATACCATGGAGAAGCTGAACATCAAAGTGAAGCAGCTCATCCCGAGCCGCACCGTCTTCCATGGTATCGTACCCGGCCTGTCTTGCTCTCCAATCGGCAAGATCAAAATGGATGTTCTCTTCGGAGACAAAGATCATTTTCGCCGGGAAGCAATATGGTTCGAGGTAGTGGATTTGGAGAGCCCCTATCATGCACTGCTTGGCCGACCTGCTCTGGCCAAGTTCATGGCTGTGCCCCACTACGCCTACCTAAAGATGAAGATGCCGAGCTCGAAGGGGATCATCACGGTAGCCGGCGACTACAAGAAGTCCATCGAGTGTGCCATGGCCAGCAGCCGGTTGGCCGAGTCCCTCGTGGTGGCAGAAGAGAAGAAGATGTTGGAATGGGTTGTGGCCATGGCTGGCAAGCAGCCGGCCTTGTCCCCCAACCCCAAGGATTGTGATGCGCAGGGCTCCTTCCAGCCTGCCAAAGAGACGAAGAAGATACCCCTGGACCCGGAGCACCCGGAGAGGTTCGCTGTCATTGGGGCGAACTTGGACAGTAAATAGGAAGGCGAGCTCGTCGACTTCCTCCGTGAGAATCGAGACATCTTTGCATGGTCCCCAAAGGACATGCCGGGTGTCCCGAAGGATTTCGCCGAGCACAAGCTACATGTCCGAGCTGACGCGAAGCCGGTCAAGCAACCCCTCCGCCGACTGTCAGAAGAGAAGCGGAGAATTGTGGGAGAAGAAATAGCCCGGCTCCTTGCAGCCGGCTTTATCATGGAAGTGTTCTTTCCAGAGTGGCTTGCCAACCCAGTTCTGGTTCTGAAGAAGAATAACAAGTGGCGTATGTGTATAGACTACACGAGTTTGAACAAGGCCTGCCCAAAGGATCCGTTTGCCCTGCCGCGGATTAACCAAGTGATAGACTCCACAGCCGGATGCGAGCTGTTAAGTTTTTTGGATGCATACTCAGGGTATCATCAGATCAAGTTGGACCCGGCTGACCGCCTGAAGACTGCCTTCATCACACCCTTTGGAGCTTTCTGCTACCTGACAATGACATTCGGCTTGAGAAATGCCAGTGCCACTTTTCAGCGTTGCATGCAGAAATGTCTCTTGAAACAACTCGGCAGAAATGCCCACGTCTACGTAGACGACATTGTGGTGAAGACAGAGAAGCGCGGTACCTTGCTGGAAGACCTGAAAGAAACATTTGCCAACTTGCGCCGATTCCAAATCAAGCTCAACCCAGAGAAGTGCGTGTTCGGATTGCCAGCCGGCCAGCTGCTAGGCTTCCTGGTCTCCGAACGCGGCATTGAGTGCAACCCCGTCAAGATCAAGGCCATCGAGAGGATGGAGATTCCCACGAAGCTGCGAGATGTGCAGAAGTTCACTGGCTGCTTAGCCTCCCTGAATCGTTTTATCAGTCGACTAGGAGAAAAGGCTCTCCCCTTGTACCGACTCATGAAGAAGTCCACTCACTTTGAGTGGAATGATCAAGCCGACCAAGCCCTCCATGAGTTGAAGAAAATGTTGACCACTCCGCCTGTCCTGGCTGCGCCGACTGAGAAGGAGCCCATGCTCCTCTACGTCGCCGCGACTAGCCGAGTCATCAGCATTGTTGTTGTGGTCCAGCGCCCGGAGGAAGGCCGAGCCCAGTTGGTCCAGAGGCCGGTCTACTATATCAGCGAAGTACTATCCAGCTCAAAGCAAAACTACCCGCACTACCAGAAAATGTGCTATGGGGTGTACTTTGCTGCCAAGAAATTGAAACCCTACTTCCAAGAGCACCCCATCACGGTCGTGTGCACTGCCCCGCTCGCCGAGATCATAGGCGGCCGGGATGCATCCGGCCGGGTGGCCAAATGGGCCATTGCCTTGGCGCCCTACACGATCTTCTATCAACCCCGCACCGCCATCAAGTCGCAAGCATTGGCCGACTTCCTCGTCGACTGGGCCGAGACCCAGTACTTACCACCGGCTCCCGACTCTACCCATTGGCGGATGCACTTTGACGGGTCCAAGATGCGCACCGGCTTGGGAGCCGGCATCGTCCTCACCTCTCCCAAAGGCGACAAGCTCAAGTACACGCTGCAGATCCACTTCGCCGCCTCCAACAACGTCGCCGAGTACAAGGCGCTCGTACACGGGCTCCGGCTAGCCAAAGAACTTGGCATACGCCGGATCCTGTGCTACGGCCACTCAGATTTAGTGGTCCAGCAATCATCCGGCGATTTGGACGCTAAGGACGCGAACATGGCGAGCTATCGTTTCCTCGTCCAGCAGATAAGCGGATACTTCGAAGGGTGCGAGTTCCTTCACGTGCCAAGGGCCGACAACGACCAAGCAGATGCCCTAGCACGGATCGGCTCCACCCGACAAGCCATACCGACTAGCGTCTCCCTCCAGCGCCTCCTCAAGCCGTCCATCAAGCCGTCTCCAGAGTCGTATTCCATCTTCGTACCGCCTGCGCCAGAAACAGCCGGATCTGACTGGAGAAATCCCGCAGGCGGCACGGGGACTTCGACGACTGGCCCGGGGACTGCCGTAGTCGCACCCGGCCCGGGGACTTCAGAACCCGGCTCGGGGACTGCAACGACACAAGAAGCGGTGGCCGGCTCCAATGCAACACCCAACCCACCCACCCGAGTCATGGTGGCCACATTAACAGAAGAAGAAGTCACAGCTCCCTCATGGGCCCAGCCCATCCTCAAGTTCCTAGTCAGCAGAAAGTTGCCGGCTGACGAGATCTCAGCAAGACAAGACTAGTGCAACGACGAGCCGCAGCATACACAATAATCAACAGAGAGCTTGTGAAGCGCAGCGTCACTGGAGTCTTCCAGCGTTGTGTCGAGCCAGAAAAAGGAGTGGCAATCCTCAAAGACATCCACCAAGGCGAATGCGGCCACCACGCAGCCTCATGATCCTTTGTGGCCAAGGCTTTCCGCCACGGTTTCTTCTGGCCGACTGCCTTGGAGGATGCTAAAGAAATAGTCAAGAGTTGCAGAGGATGCCAAGTTTTTAGTTCCAAGCAACACCTGCCGGCTTCTGCACTCAAGACCATTCCCCTCACCTGGCCCTTTGCCGTCTGGGGACTGGACATGGTGGGCCCTTTCAAGACAGCCCGCGGCGGCCTGACACATCTACTTGTTGCTGTGGACAAGTTCACAACGTGGATTGAAGCAAAGCCAATCAAGAAGCTCAATGGGCCGACTGCTGTGACATTCATCACCGACATCACCACTCGGTACGGCGTGCCGCACAGCATCATCACCGACAACGGCACGAACTTCGCCAAAGGAGCACTGGCACGTTTCTGCGCGACGCAGGGCATCCGGCTGGACTTAGCGTCCGTTGCCCACCCGCAGTCAAACGGCCAGGTCGAGCGAGCAAATGGACTCATCCTCTCCGGCATCAAGCCCCGACTGGTTGTGCCACTAGAGCGATCAGCCGGTTGCTGGCTCGAAGAGCTGCCGGCTGTCCTCTGGAGTCTGCGCACTACACCCAACAAGTCAACCGGCTTCACTCCATTCTTCCTCGTGTACGGTGCCGAGGCTGTCATCCCAACAGACATCGAGTTCGACTCGCCTCGGATCACCATGTACACGGAGGAGGAAGCCAAAGAAGCAAGAGAAGACGGCGTGGACCTACTGGAGGAAGGCCGGCTGCTGGCACTCAGCCGGTCCGCCATCTACCAGCAAGGCCTGCGCCGCTACTACAACCGCAAGGTCAAGCCAAGATCCTTCCAAGAGGGCGACCTTGTGCTCCGGCTGATCCAGCGAACAGCCGGCCAGCACAAGCTCTCGGCCCCTTGGGAAGGCCCCTTCATCGTCAGCAAGGCACTCGGCAATGACTCCTACTACTTGATCGACGCGCAAAAACCAAGAGCACGCAAGAGAGACGACTCCGGCAAGGAGTCGAAGCGACCATGGAACGCAAACCTCCTAAGACGATTTTACAGCTGAAAAGCAGTATGTATCATGCTCCCCTTTTGTATTAAGTACAAACCAACAGGCCCCCCGAACAGTACTCGGGGACTGCCTTTTATTTATCTATGAATGATGAGTGTCATATCCATGAATGTATTGTTACATTTTGAATTTTTGTCCGGCACCGGGTTCGACTAGTCGGCCCGGGGACTGGCCGCCTTGAGCTATATCGAAAGTTTTTCCTAAAGTCAGAAAAGTAGTGCGCCGGCTCCCGAGTCCCCTCTTGTTGCAAGTCGCAGCTCAAAGAACTGACTGTCCGACTAGCAAGAGGAAAGACAGAAAGGACGCCCACACGAAAAATGGCTAAGGAACAACGAACCTTTATAGCAAAGAGAAGGCCTCCAAACATGCCTGCCGGCTACCAGAGCAGCCGGCTGTCCGGCTTCCTAAAAAACTTAGCTTTAGTCCAGCAGAGCTAAAGTATTCCCCCCTCCCCAATCGGCCAGGCACTCCCCCGGCTACAGATTGCAGAGCAACTGTTTGACTGGGGAGGCGGCAACTAAGGGAGGGCGGCAAAGGAAAAAGCAGAAGGACAAAAGGCAAAAGTACAAGGAAAGACCAAATGCATAAGTTATACATACATAAAGCCCCCAACAGGCGGCAACAGACATAAGTTCGAATACACCCAGTGGGTGGGATTGTGCAGAATTTAACCAAACATTGTTCTAAAGAGTAACAAAGCAGAAAAGCAAAAGACGGCGGACTAGGGCACGGCATGGAGGCCGAGCTGGACGGTGAAGCCGGCCTCGCCGGCTGAAGGAGTGGCCGCCTAGTGGGTCTCAGCCTGGCCACCACCTACGGCAGGCGACGCACTTGCACGCGACGTGGTGCTAGAGGTGCGGTCAGGCTGAGGCTGGCCGGCTGCTCCACCAGCCGGCTCGGCGTCTTCACCTTCCTCCTCCTCTTCTTTAACCTCGTCGCTGGAGTCGATCTCCTCCGCCGAGTCTTTGCCGTACGCCGGGTCCAGCCCGAACCACTCCTCCGGCTGGGCGACACCGTTGTCGTCCACCTCGGGGGCGAAGACGCTGGTGTCGGTGTAGTCGGCGATCGCCGAAGCCCGCCGAATGATGGCCGGCCGCGCCGGCTCCAGCTCCATGTCGGCTTGCTGCCGCCAGGTAGCCAGCTGCTCCAGGTTCAGGCCGGGATACCAGGCCTTGACGAACTCCAGCGCCCGCCTAGCACCGGAGCGAGCCGTCGACGCCTTCCAAGCCTCGAAGCGGCCGACGGCCACCTCCAGCCAGTCGGCGGTCCGACTGGGGGTGCGAGGGACCGCTTGGCCGGGCCAGAGGGCGGCCAAGACCTGCGCCCCGGCACGCTGAAGCCGGCGGAGCAGCCGGTGAGCCGGCTGGATACGAGCCTGGATCGCCAGGAGCTGTTCCTCCAGCGAGCGGCCGGCGGTTGGTGAGATTTCAAAGCCGGCTTGCCTCCGCGCCTGGCGACGGGCCTCGATGGTCTGGTTGGCGGCAGTAGAATAGCCAGGGAAATACTCTGCGCAAAGAAGAAGAAAGGAAGAGAAGAACACCAAAATCAGAAAGCAAGCCAAAGTGGCAGACGGCAAGAAAGGACGGAGAGGTAGGCGGCTTACCGTCAACCAGATCTTCGATCTAGCCGTAGCCAGAGACCAGAGTCTGCCTGGCCTCAGCCCAGCCAGCCGCCTCCGTCTCGAACTCGGCCTGGAGAGCGGCTTCGCGATCCTGCGCAGCCTTCAGCGCCGCCTTGTGGCCTTCCTCCTGGTCGGCCAGCTTCTTGACCAGGCGGTCGCGCTCCTGCACCAAGGCGGCGAGCTCGGCATCCTTGGCACGAAGAGCAGTCTGGGACTCCCCCAGCTATGCCCTCAGACTGGCGTTGGCAGCTGCAAAGTCAGAAGAAGAAGAAGAACAAGTAAGAAGTCGTCAAGGAAGATCCGACCCGACCGCTCAGCAGTCGGCCCGAATCTCGGGGACTACACCCAGTGGGTGCGCTGACGCGCCCCCACATGAGATAAAGATCAAGTCACGTACCTCGGCTCTCAGTAAGGTCGGCGGTCTTCTGAGTCAGCTCCCGAGCCTGGGAGTTGAAGGTGGCCGCTCGAAGGTTGTGGTAGTCCTGCAAGATGGGCAGAAGACCGAAGTGAGATCAAAAACAGCAAAGGGAAAACCTCCAAGAAGTTCCAAGCCGCCTGCTCAGCAGCCGACTCGGAACTCGGGGACTACACCCAGTGGGTGCGCTGACACGCCCCCACGGAAGAAATCAAGATCAAGAAGAGAAATCAAGATTAAGAAGAGAAATCAAGATCAAGAAAGAACAAGATGGGAATCCTAACCCGGATGGCCGCCCGCGTTGCGAGGAACTCGTCGGTGAACTGCCTCAGCGCCGCGGCTTGGCCTTGGAGCCGGGTCCGGACATCTTGTGCGGCCACGTTCACCATGGCCGTCCCTCCGCCTGGTGTCCACCCCGAGGTAGCGCTGGCCGCCTCCGCATCTCGGGCCGACGAGCTGGAGCCTACGGCCGGCTGTGGCTCCGATGCGGCCTTCTGCGGCTCCGACGCGGCCTTCCCCGCACGCCGGCTTGGCGGAATCCGGACCGCCACCTCAGCCCTCGCGGCCGGCTCGCCCTCCGCCGGCTGTGCGGGCGACGGCTCAGGCCGGCCGCCTTGGGCCGCCCCAGTTGGCGGGGTCGGCTCCGGCACCTTCTCCAAGATGATGACGTCGTCGCCGCTTCCCCCCAGCCCTGGCTGGTCGCTGCTGGCTCCCCCTGGCGAGGGCTCCGTGTCCCCAGGCGCCATGGTGCGCAGGGGGGTGACCATCAAAACCTCCCCTGCCGCCGCCGCGGCCTCAGCCTCTGCCTGGGCCCTGGCTGCGGCCTCGTCAAGTGCCTTCGCCGCCTCCTCCTCCCGAGCCGCCTGGGCGGCGGCCGCCTTCCGCGCCTCCGCCTCCCGTGCCTCCTGCTCCTCCCGCGCCTCCTGCGCGTTCCTTTCCGTCGCCTCCTGGAGGTCGGCGCGGGGGTCCACGCGGCGGGTGGTGCTCCCAGAGCCCCTTGGCGACTCGACGATGGAGCCGGCAGCCGCCCGCTCAAGTGACAACGGAGCTCTGACCGTTGAAGAAAAGACGAAGGTTCAAGAACCACCAAAGAAAGAAAGAAAGAGAGTACACAGAGAAAGAGAACTTATGCCGACACGGTCTGCGGTTGCTTCACCACTTTGCGGAAACGAGCCGCCTTCGCGGCCGCCTCTTCCCGCCTGGTGGCTGCCGCCCCGCCCCTAGGCTTCTTCGTTTGGCTGCCGAATAGACCCTGGGCGGCGCGACGCTTCTGCCCTCCACCCTGAGCAGGCTGCGCGGTGGAGGAGCCCGCGCCGCGTCCAGATGCCGGCTGGCGGCGCGGGACGGCTTCGGCTTCGTCCTCGTCCGGCCAGTCGTCGAAGGTAGCAGTGAACCCGGAGCCGCCTGCTTCGCCGCCGGCTTGGCCACCGCCCGGCTCGACGGCGTCGTCCATGTGGACCGCCCCCAGGTCGGGGTCCTCCAGGTCGTGTTCGGTCCGGTCGGGGACGAAGCGGCGCTCCACGTCTGACCCGCCGGCCGGCCGAAGCAGAGGGCTCTGTCGAAGAACAAGCCGACTAAGTCAGAGTCGGCCAAGAGATGCTCGGCAACAAGGCTGAGAGAGAGAGAAAAAGAGACAAGGGGAGCGTACCGTAGGCGGAGGATTGGCTCGGCTATATGGCTCCTTGCCGAACTGCCACTCTTCAGTGAGTTGGCAGTTTGCAAGGTAGTTCACCATGTAGGCCACCTCATGGCGCGGCATCTCCTTGGTGCACATCCGGCTCGGATCGAGCTGGCCGCTCATCTGATAGATCAGATGAGGCCGGCTCTGGAGCGGAAGAACCCGGCGCGTGACGAACGCAGCCAGAAGATCGGGCCCCGTTAGGCCCTCCGACTGGACCATCACCCGCAGTCGGGCGATGGCGGCGTTTCCAGCCTGCGACAGCGTCACCGCCCGGAAGGACCACTGGGGCAGCCTGCCCGCCGGTGGGCCGGCTACGTAAGCCGGCAGGTTGATGTAGTCGCCCCGTGGAGCGATGTTCCGCACGTAGAAGTACGACTTCTGCCACTTCTTCGCCGATTGGATCAGCGTGATGATGGGGAAGGGGTTGTCGGCGCCCGATCTCCGCGACGCGATGAAGGCGCCAGTATGAGCCGGCACGCCTTTACTGCGCGTGCCCAGCTTCGACTGGAAGAGCTCCCCCCAGAGCTCAAGGGTGGGGAGGACGCGGAGATAGCCCTCGCACAGGGTGACGAAGGCAGACAGCAGCACCACCGCGTTGGGGGTGAGATGGTGCGGCTGGAGCTGATAGAATTCGAGCCAGGAGCGGAAGAAGGCGCTCACTGGCAGGCCGAAGCCGCGCAAGAAGTGCGAGCGGAAGACCACCCGCTCGCCCTCCTGTGGCGCCGGCCTGATTTCCTTCGCCGGCGCGATGCGGACCTCCACTTTGTCCGCGGTGGGCAGCCGCCGTGTGTCGCGGAGGAAGTCGACATGGTCGTCATGGACGTTGGAGCCGTCCCAATCCCCGCCAAGCTGCTCTACGGTGGGAGGCATGGAGAAAGCTAGCACGGCGGCGGAGGAGCGTGCGGTGGAAGACCGCAGCGGCGAGGCGCTGTCGCGAGAACACGCGAGCGAAGAAGACGGTGGAAGTAGGAGGAGAGTGCGAGGGCCTGCCGCCCTCCGCCTCCCCCTACTTATAGCCTCACGAGGCCGAAGAGGCCGGACGTGGTGGGGAGACGTGGGATTAACTACGCCCACTCCCCCACGTCTCGCGATTATTGCGCGTAAATGCGAGCCGAAACTGCCGCATGGAACGTGCGGGCGGTTTCGGGATACAAAGGATCCGCGCCTGGGCCGGGGCGCTGACGTGGCGGGCCCCCCCTCCCTGCGGCGACGTCCCGTCACGTGCGTGGGCTGGCAGGCTTTCCGGCCACGTGGCTCGCCGACGGCCCGTGGCCGGCCCGCGGCCCGGTGCACGTGCCAGCGGGTTCCCGCCCTCCGACTCCAGAAGATTTCGACTCAGGCGGCGCGCCTGACCAAGGCCAGCTCCCAGCTGCCGGCTTGTCACGATAGGAAGCTGATCGAGCTTCTCAAATCCCCACTCCACCTCGAAGCCCAATCAGCTTCGGGGACTACTGTCGGAGTAAATGGCCACGGGTAGCCTAACCGACTGCCCCTGGTTCTTCTGAAAAAATTATCAGGCCTTCGGGCCTCCAAGCACTCCGAGCATTGGGCCGCCTTCCCGGGCCGGCTACCTCTGAAGCCGACTCCCGGAAGGCGACCCAGCCTCACCAACTCCTCCCCAGAGCGACTACGGGGTGGCCGACTCCAAGAAGCCGGCCAAGAAGGACGCCGACTCCTAGGAGCCGGCCAAAACCACAACCACTCCAAGCCACTCCCACATAACGGCGACGCGACGGGGTGTGGCCACAGTGCGGCCCACTACCCCCAAAGCCCGAGGCGGGCATGGCTACAGGAGGCCGTACGGGACGGCCAACTCCCGTGCGGCCCGGCACTGTAGCCATACTAGCCTCGATGTCATCCACGACCGACTCCCGTACGGCCCACGGGCGGCGGGCCCCTTCAGCCAGAGAGAGGCGTGAAGGCGGCCCGGTCTTTCCCAGTCAGCCAAGAACGTAGCCGGCCTCCAGAAGCCGGCTACTCCCTTCCTCGAAGCAGGAGCCCCATTAAGGAGACAAGACGAGGTAAGGCTACAGTGATAGCCCCCGAGGCGGCCCACTGTAGCCACGCTTACCTCGACAAAGGCCTCGTCATCACAGACGAGGCAACAGTAAGCAGCCGCCGACAAGACCTTAGGCGGTGGGGCCGGCCTGTCGACTAACTAGCCGGCAGCCGGCGGGACCCACCAGCCGGCAGGACCCAGCAGCCGGCGGAGAAGCCGGCGAGCGTAGACACTGACGGCTGGGACCAGAGCCCAGCCGGATTACCATTGTACCCCCGGGGGGTAGGCCTATATAAACCCCCCGGAGCACCCATGCAAAGGGTTCGCACCTAAGCATAGTTCGCCTGGGAGCACAGTTGGCCTCTAGGCATAGAGTGGCCTTCTAAGCATAGCACACACACCATAGATAGAGAGAAGCAAGAGCTAGCCTTGTTCTTCTTCTCCCTTGATCCCAACAGCTCTAGGAGCGATTGTAGCTGCCTTTCATCGACTAGTGATCATGCGGAGACCCCGCAGAGCAGGATTAGGGGTGTTATCTCCTCGGAGAGCCCCGAACCTGGGTAAGATCCGCCGGCGTGCATGTCTTCGCCTTATCCCGTTTCCAGGCACCGGCGACGTTTTATTGGCTCCCACAATGATAAGCCACCCCTTGGCATATGTCGCACCAACCACCCGACAATATCTAGCAAATACTTCACCATTCTGATTTTTGAATAATTTATAGTTGAAGTCAAATGACTCATCAGAAGAATGAGGAGATTCACATGTAAAGCCAGATAAGTTAGATGGATCAACTGGAGGTCCCTTTGCAGCAACCCATGAGGTTTTGGGGTACTGCTCAGGCTTCCAATATGTACCATCAGCATTGAGTTTCCTCTCAAAGGCAATACCCTCTTTCCTAGGATTCCTGTTGAGGATCTGCTTTTTAAGCACATCACAAAGAGTCTGATGCCCATTGAGGCTTTTGTACATGCCTGTCATGTACAATTCCTTCAGCCCTGCATCGTCAGTGATACTAGCAATGTCCTCAGATGAGGAATTAATGATAGCAGAGACAGTTGAGGAATTTGTAGCATTAGAAGCATTTGAACATTCAGGTGAAGAATTAGCAGATTCACGTTCAATGCATTTCAAACATGGAGGAACAAATTCTTCCTGAGCAGCGCCGATTTGTTGAGCAAGTAATGAATCGCGCTCCTTCTGAAGATCTTCATAACTCACTCTTAGCTTCTCAAGATCTTGCTTTCTTTGAAGAAATTCATAAGAAAGATTCTCATGATCAGACAAGAGAGTGTTATGATGACCTTGAAGGTTGTCATACCTAGTCTGAAGTCTCTGAAGATTTCCAGTTAAGGTTTTAGTGCGATCCATTTCTTCACCCAACATATCATCACTTTTGTCTAGCATGTTTTGAACCTTTTCAAGAGCCCTTTGTTGTTTCACAGCAATCTTAGCAGGTTTAGAATTGCTGGGCTTAAGGTTTTCATCAGATTCATTCTCACTTGATTCAGAGGAGGAATATTTGAGTACCTTGGCACCCTTTGCCATGAAGCAATAGGTGGGAGCGTAGTCATCATTGCCTTCATCAGCCTTGTTGGTGAGATCATTTTCTTCAGTGTTGAAGATAGACTTGCTGACGAATGCAGTAGCGAGGGCTAGGCTAGCCACACCGGATTCGGAATCCTGAGATGCCTCCTCTTCCTCATTTTCTTCAGATTTAGCCTCAGAGTCCATTTCCTTGCCAATGAATGCCCGAGCCTTTTTGGACCTGCTCTTCTTGTGATATGAAGACTTTGAGGATTTTCATGATGAAGATTTTGAGGATTTCTTCTTTTTATTCGCATCATCAGAACTGTAATCCTTGTATTTCTTCTTCTTTGATTCCATTTCCCACTGAGGACAGTCTTGAATGTAGTGTCCTGGTTTCTTGCATTTGTGACAAAGCCTCTTCTTGTAGTCACTGGATGAGGAATCATTGCTCCTTGAGGGTCTTCCAAAGTGACCACGTCTTGAGAACTTCTGGAATTTCTTCATGAGCAGTGCAAGATCATGGCTCAGTTCTTCAGGATCACCAAGGCTGCTTTCAGAGTCTTCATCTTCAGACTCAGAAACTGCCTTGGCCTTCAGTGCACGTGATCTGCCATAGCTCGAACCATAGAGATCTATCTTTTCAGCAAGCTGGAACTCATGAGTATTTAGCCTCTCGAGGATATCAGCGGGATCAAGTGACTTGTAATCAGCACGCTCTTGTATCATCAATGCCAGAGTATCAAATGAGGAGTCAAGCGATCTCAGCAGTTTCTTCACCACCTCGTGGTCCGTGATGTCAGTGGCACCAAGTGCTTGAAGCTCATTTGAGATGTCAGTGAGGCGATCGAAGGTTTGTTGAACTTTTCATTGTCGAGTCTTTTGAAGCGGTTGAAGAGATTGCGAAGAACATCAACTCGAGAGTCACGCTGTGTTGAGACTCATTCATTTACTTTGGACAGCCTATCCCAGATAAGCTTAGCAGTTTCCAAAGCACTCACTCTTCCATACTGTCCTTTGCTCAGATGGCCACATATGATATTCTTCGCTTGAGAATCGAGTTGCTTGAATTTCTTCACATCGGCAGCGTTTAGTGAGGGTGAGACAGAGGGAACACCCTTTTCCACCACATACCAGAGATCTTTATCAATTGCCTCAAGATGCATTCGCATCTTATTCTTCCAGTAGGGGTAGTCCGTCCCATCGAAGGTAGGACACCCAGCAGAGACCTTGATCATACCTGCGGTCGACATAACTAAAACTCCAGGCGGTTAAACCAAAATCACACAGAACAAGGGAGTACCTTGCTCTGATACCAATTGAAAGTGTGTTATATCAACTAGAGGGGGGTGAATAGGCGATTTTTATGAATTCTTCACTGAGGAATTTGTGGGTGAGTAAATTCCTTAGCGAAGAACTACTTGCAGCGGAATAAGTACTCAAAAGTATGCATAGCAGAACACAAGCATAGTCATCATGATGAAATAAAGACAAGCACTGAGTACAGAAAGCGTAAACACGGGATAGCACAGGATGAAGACAAACAGACTGAAGAAATTGAACTGAGGAAATTGAGAAAGTCTTCAGTCAAAGTCTTCAAACACAGATATGAACAAGCATACATCACAGTAATGAGGAAATGAAAGAGTTGAGGAAATAGAACCAATTGGCTTGGTGAAGACAATGATTTGGTAGACCAGTTCCAACTGCTGTCTCAGTTGTACGTCTGGTTGGAGTGGCTAGGTATTTAAACCTGAGGACACCCAGTCCCGGACACACAGTCCTCACCGTATTCTCCTTGAGCTAAGGTCACACAGACCTCGCCCAATCACTCGTGGTAAGTCTTCAGGTGACTTCCAAACCTTCACAAACTCGGTCACTCGGCGATCCACAATTTCCTCTTGGATGCTCTAGACCATGACGCCTAACCGTCTGGAAGAAGCACAGTCTTCAAAGGTAACAAGCATCGGATCCACGCAGGATCAATCTCTTCAGTGATGCTCAATCACTTTGGGTTTGTAGGTGTTTGGGTTTGGGGTTTTCCTCACTTGGTGATTTTCGCTCAAAGTCCTCGGAGGATGGGATGCTCTCAAATGACAAGTGTCAGTTTCTCTCGGAGCAGCCAACCAGCTAGTGGTTGTAGGGGGCGGCTATTTATAGCCTAGGGAGCTGCCCGACATGATAAGACATAAATGTCCTTCAATGATATGACCGCTAGGTGGGTAGATATTTCGGGACAGCTGGCGCGTAGCACAGCAACGGTCGGAAATTTGAGTATCAAATTCCTCAGGGCTATCATGTTCCCCACTGTGTAGGCAATCCGCACTGGCGAATTCCTAACTCCTCAGTCAGAACAAATTCCTCAGAGACCAGAAGAACTTCGTCTCTGTCACTGAAGAATATGACTGAACTGTATGAGATTTCCAATGGCTTCACTCGAAGGGATTGGTAGGTGTAGGATTTTGAGTTGAGCATCACATGGAAAATTTTCCTACTTCCTCGACCCCCCTTTAACAGTACGGTGTTTCCTATGACTCAAGAAAAAGAAAATGAAACTACGAAAACAATAGTCTTCATGCTTCATGTTCCTCAAATGAATACCAAGTCTTCAAGGTCACACCAATTTCTTCACTTTCAAAGTCTTCAGAAAGTCTTCAGAAATACCAAAGTCTTCAGTCGAAGAACTTCATTTTTAGGGGTCGACTTTCTCTGTAAATATCAAACTCCTCATAGACTTATAGACCTGTGTACAGTCATAAACACATTAGTCCCTTAACCTATAAGTCTTCAATACACCAAAATCACTAAGGGGCACTAGATGCACTTACATAAAATGATGGGGTCTATCTCTATATAGATAGATCTTGTCTACATCATGTCACCGTTCTTATTGCAATAATGCATTTTTCCATGAACTTAATACACTAGATGCATGCTGGATAGCGGTCGATGTTTGGAGTAATAGTAGAGGATGCTGGCAGGAGGCAGTCTACTAATCTTGGACGTGATGCCTATATAATGATCATTGCCTGGATATCGTCATGAGTATTCGAAGTTCTATCAATTGCCCAACAGTAATTTGTTCACCCACCATTTCTTATTTTTCTCGAGAGAAGCCACTAGTGAAACCTACGGCCCCCGGGTCTCTTTCTCATATATTTGCTTTTGCGATCTACTTTTTCCTTGCATTTATTTTCAGATCTATTAAACCAAAAATACAAAAATACCTTGCTGTGTTTTATTTCTATTCATTTTATTTGGCGTTCGATCTATCAATCTACTACAATTTACCTCACATCCGTTTGCCTATCTTGAGGCACCGTACCCCGGAAGGGATTGACAACCCCTTTAACACGTCGAGTTGCGAGGATTTGTTATCTGTGTGCAGGGGCTGTTTACGTTGTGTTGCTTGGTTCTATAACCTTGGTTTCATATATTAGGGAAATACCTACTGCTGCTGTGCTGCATCATCCCTTCCTCTTTGGGGAAATACCGACGTAGCTTCAAGCGACATCAGTCATGTCTACATAGTTCTTGAACCCGTAGGGTCCGCACGCTTAACGTTCGATGACGATTTTGTATTATATGAGTTATGTGATTTGGTGATCGAATTTTGTTCGAAGTCTCGGATGAGATCACAGACATGGCGAGGAGTCTCTAAATGGTCGAGAGGCAAAGATTCATATATAGGATGATGATATTCGGACACCAGAAGTGTTGTGGGGGTACCGGGTACATATCGGGTCACCGGAAGGGGTTCCGGGCATCCCCGCGGCAACTACATGGGCCTAATGGGCCAAGAAGGGGACAGACCAGCCCCTAGGGGGCTGGTGCACCCCATGTAGGCCAAAATAAGGGGGGAGGAAAGAGGAGAAGAGAGAAAGGAAGGGGAGGGATTCGGCCTCCCCCTTCCTTCTCTCCTCCCTCCTTCTTCCTCCCCCTCCGGATGAATATGGAAGGGGGAGGCCGAATTGGGAGGCGCCCAAGTAGGATTCCTCCTACTTGGGGCACCCCCTTGGCTGCCTCTTCTCCCCTCCAACCTATATATATGAGGGGGGAGAGCACCGCTAGAACACAGAACAACATCTGTTAGCCGTGTGCGGCGCCCCCTCCACAGTTTACGACTCCGGTCATATTCATGTAGTGCTTAGGCGAAGCCCTGCGCGGATCACTTCACCATCACCGTCACCACACCGTCGTGCTGACGAAACTCTACCTCGACACTTTGCTGGATCAAGAGTTTGAGGGACGTCATCGAGCTGAACGTGTGTAGAACTCGGAGGTGTCGTACGTTCGGTGCTTTATCGGTCGGAATGAGAAGAAGTTCGACTACATCAACCACGTTGTCAAACACTTCCGCTTTCGTTCTATGAGGGTACGTGGACACACTCTCCCCCTTTTCGCTGCTATGCATCTCCTAGATAGATCTTGCGTGAGCGTAGGAATTTTTTTGAAATTGCATGCTACGTTTCCCAACACGACTTCCTACCACCCTCGACTACTTTGAGCGTGTGATGAATCATGATGCATATAACGTGAACCAAACCAAATGCAAAGCCCCCCTTCAAAGAGACGAGACGACTAAGTAACACGTTGTGCGAGGAACAAACCATGGCCACAAAGTACAAAAGAAGAAGACGTGAGGATGTACAGATACAAAGAAGAAATGCAAAGTACGGTGAGTGTGGGCAATAGATCGGGAATAAGCAAGGGCAAAACCAGGTCGGGCCCTCAGGCAGCCAGAGACCAACATCATGGACATCGGCGAAGAAAACAGAAAGAAGACGAATGGCAGCAACACCAATAAAGCTAGAGGGAGCCCGCAAAGTAAATGACTAAAAGAAGCGCCCACTGCGCACAACATGTGGGATGCAATGCGAGACAGTGAATGCGAAAGGAAGCATATGGGAATAAGAAGATGAAGAAACACACTGGACGCCATCCCATGCATAGCAGAAACCGACTTAAAGAGGCAAAATGAAAAGGACACCAAAAATGGCACCAACGAGGTACTGGCCGACGGGACCATAAAAACATAGTCCCAAGAACACCCACCGAGCCAAAGAGTGGTGTCATGACGAGCAAACTAGGGTACGATCCGGGTAGACAAAGTACGGGTCGTCTGTATGTAAACAAGCCCGCCAACCAAACCCATTGCAACCCCACAAGTCAACGCCGGGCACGCACCATCCCGAGTCAGGCACTCGCGCATGCCCGGCTCATGCAAGAGAAAGAGGCCGCCATGCAGCGAACAGCAGCGACCACCAACTGGCTAGCCCCAGCAACATACAACAACCAATCACAGGAAATAAACACAAGTATGCTGGACGTGCGATGATAACCCACAAGTATAGTGGATCGCAACAATTTTCGAGGGTAGAGTATTCAACCCAAATTTATTGATTCGACACAAGGGGAGCCAATGAATATTCGTAAGTATTAGCAGTTGAGTTGTCAATTCAAGCACACCCAAAGATTAAATATCCGCAGCAAAGTGACCAGTAGCACAGTAGTATGATAGTTTTGATAGCAGTGGTAACAGTAGCAATGGTAATGGTTACAAGAGTAACAGTTTTGTAGCGGTTGTAACAGTAGCAATAACAATAGTAACTTAGCAAGAGCAGTATGTGGAAAACTCATAGGCATTGGATCGGTGAATTTGTTGGATAATATTCATCATATAACAATCATAACTTAGGGCAACACAGAACTAGCTCGAGTTCATAAATATAATGTAGGCATGTATTCTGTAAATACTCATGCGTGCTTATTGAAAAGAACTTGCATGACATCTTTTGTCCTACCATCCTGTGGCAGCGGGGTCCATAAGGAAACTAAGGGACGTTAAGGCCTCCTTTTAATAGAGAATCGGAACAAAGCATTAACACATATGTGAATACATGAACTCCTCAAACTACGGTCATCACCGGAAAGTATCCCAATTACTGTCACCCTGGGGTTTACGGATCATAACACGTAGCAGGTGCATATGACTTGCAAGATCGGATCTAGAACCTATATATAATGGTGAAAATATAAATAGTTGAGATATGAAATCATAGCACTCGGGCCCTAGTGACAAGCATTAAGCCTAGCAAAGTCATAGCAACATCAATCTCAGAACATAGTGGATACTAGGGATCAAGACCTAACAAAACTAACTCGATTACATGATGAATCTCATCCAACTCCTCACCGACCAGCGATCCTACGAAGGAATTACTCACTCCCGGTGGGGAGCATCATGAAATTGGTGATAAAGGAGGGTTTTTGATGATGAAGACCGAAGATTCCCCTCTCCAGAGCCCCGAACGGGCTCCAGATCTGCCCTCCCGATGAAGAACAGGAGGTGGAGGCGGCTTCGTATCGTAAAACACGATGAAACTTCCTCCCCTATTTTTTTCTTCGAAAATAGGAATTTATAGAGTTGGAATTAGGGGCAGCAGAGCCCCGAGGATCCGACAACCCACCAAGGCATGCGTGAGGGGGTGGTGCGCCCTGGTGTCTTGTGGGCAGCCAGGGCCCCTCCTCTAGTGGGTCTTGCACTACTGCAGGATGCTGCTAATGCGACACTACGATCAGAGACCCTTTGAGGAAACTGTGTGCGATGCATTCATCGCAAATGGTGATGTAAAAAACCCGTCAAAAAAGGTGCAAAACGTTTGCGATAACGGATGCATCAAACACAGTTCCGATTTCAGTTGCGTGTGTGATGAGGGGCATACGGTTCAGTTCAATGAACTACTTGCAATGAGGCAAAATGAAAGAAACGGGCAGCCAGATGAAGGCGTGTGCGATATAAGGCATACAGTTCACTCGGATTAACTGTTTGTGATGAGGAGGAACAACAGAAATTGGCAGCTAGATAAATGTGTGTGTGCGATTGAGGGCATACGCTTCAGAAGGATTAACTGTTTGCGATTAGGCAACATAACAGAAATGGTCAGCCAGATCAAAGTGTCTGCGATTGATGGCATACACTTCACACAGATGAACTATTTGCGATTAGCCACAACAAACAGAAATAGTTAGACAGATCAACGTGTGTGCACTAGACGAGCACACATTCTAATTAAAAGAAGCGTGCGTGATGGTACTAATGAGCGTGCACGGTTATTGGAACAAGACGTGTGCTGACATTGCCTATTGCGGTGCACCCTATGGTGCGAACGCCACGTACACGGCCGAGAAAGCGTGCCCATGATACGCCGTCCGGGAATAGTGTCGCACTTAGAAAATGTAGAACCGTCAGTAAATTTTGAGCCCGCGTCCCGTCACATTCCAAATTATTACCACACTATATTTAATTGCAAACCTGTTCACACCAATCAAAACCTAAACGGTTTCCCACTTAGGAGCATATTAGTACTCGGTTATAAATACTACTACTCCAAGATGACTGCACATTCCGCCTCAACTCCTCATCCACAAAAACAAACAAGTCATTCATGGTTTCTGGGCCGAGAGATTGCCACCAGGGAGAGGCAAGCATGGAAGCGGAAGCACGAGAGATGTCCTGCCTGGCCGCGAAAGCAGCCGACATGTCCCGCCGCGCGGCCGTAGCAGCACAGAGGTCCCGTAGCGCCGCCGAAGTAACACGGAGGTCCCGCCGCGCTGTCGATGTAGCAGACTGGTCCGGCCGCGTCGCGGAAGCAGCAGAGATGTCCCGCTGCGCCGCGAATGTAGCAGAGATGTCCTGCCGCGCCGCGGCGGCCTGGGAAAATGTCTCGCGGGCAGGCAAGGACTCTTACAGGCGCATGCATGTGATCGTCCATGGCCAGATGGATCAGATCTCCGGCTGGGCGAGGTTGCAGGACGACATGAAAGCCTCGTTTGAACAGGCTACCAGCATCATCCGGCAACTAAGGGAGAGTAGTGCGAAGCTCCGGGCTGAGCGCGACCTGCTGAGGGCGAAGATTGTTGGAAGTGCGGAGCAGCAGGAGGAGACCACTGCCTTGCTAAAGAGGACCGGTGTCATCATCGAGAAACTTATGGACGAGAATGCCATGCTGCGCATCAAGCGCAGAAGGCTGGTGCAGGAATCCGTGGATGCTCTCAAGCAGCATCTTGAGGACAAGAAAGAGCTCATCGCTGCTCGCCACGAAGACTAGTTCCCGCGGCCTGCAGCAATGCATCAAGAAAGTAGAGATCAGTGAGCCAGATCGTTGTCTTCCTTCTTCTTTTGCCCTTGTGTATTTCGGGCATTGCCGCGTGTGGCTTTTTAAATTATGTTCATAAATATGTAAGACAATTATTATCCACTGTCATCGTCCTTATATTCATCAGTCTTGCTATAAGTCATAGTCGATGTTATATAGGTCCGTCAGATCTTACATCAAGATCCGTGCAAAACTTTCTTTTCATATTTTCTTTTTTCTCTCTTAAATCACAGTCTAGTGAGACATAGCCACGCCGTGAAACAGGGGCTCGGGCGCCATTAATTGAGACGTTGGGAGGGAGGTGTGCGGCGGATAGAGGTCAAAGGGCTCTCCTCCTGATGAGCACGCGCAGGGGTCTGATTGCACGCCTCCCGTACTCAAATAGCTACCCCGCACGACACCTACTAGCCAATAAAAAAAGGGGACGCGTGGCGGCACGTAATTGGTACGTAGAACACCCACGGTTTCAATAATACTTGTGTTTCCGATTTGTAACGTGACAACACTTGTTCCAAAATGACTTTGTTGATTGTTAATGTGTGCGCCTTCGCAAATCGGACAGAAAAATTACCACAGCATGTTGGTGCCATGTCATGACACCGTGCCAAATTTCATGATTTTCAGGCGTGTTTTGGATTTACTGGAATTAAAAAAACGAAATTTCTTAATATTTCCAGCCGAGCCACGATGCCCAGTTGTTTGAATTTCATTCTCATTTCTTGCATGGGACCTAGAAATTCACCTAGTGTGATTTTTCAACCAACTTTGGTGCACTGGAGCATGTGCTTGTAGTTCAAATTTGAATTATGCACATTAAATGCTTAGAAATTCAATTAATGTATAAAAAAGGCCAAACGAACCCGAAATAATTCCAAAATTTAGCACGATATTTCTAATTGGTCTAATCTACATGTTTAAAAAAATAAGGCGGGAGAACATAGTGTAAGTCGTTTCGCACATGGAGGTGGCACGTTCCCTCTCGGAACCACGAGCCTTCTTGAGAGAAGCTCCAGTTTTCAAGAAGCTTATACCAAAGCTTGTCCCAATTCGGCCAAAAAATATACCACAGCATGTTGGAGCCATGTCATGACACCATGCCAAGTTTCATGATTTTCAGGCGTGTTTTGGATTTACAGGAATAAAAAAACCAAGTTTCTCAATCTTCCCGGCCGAGCCATGATGCCCAGATGTTTGAATTTCATTCCTATTTCTTGCATGGGACCTAGAAATTCACGCAAGGACACACATGTGATTTTTCAACCAACTTTGGTGCACTGGAGCATGTGCTTGTAGTTCAAAATGAATTATGCACATTAAATACCTAGAAACTCAATTAATGTATAAAAAGGCCAAACAAACCCGGAACAATTCCAGAATTTAGCACGATAATTCTATTTGGTCTAAACTGCATGTGTAAAAAAATTAAGGCGTGAGAAGGCAGTGTACGTATGTCGTTTTGCACACCGAGGTGACACGTTCTCTCTTGGAACCACGATCCTTCTTGAGAGAAGCTCCGGTTTGGAAGAAGCTTGTACCAAAGCTTGTCCCAATTCGGCCAAAAAAATTTACCACAGCATGTCGGTGCCATGTCATGACACCATGCCAAGTTTCATGATTTTCATGCGTGTTTTGGATTTACATGAATTAAAAAACCAAGTTTCTCAATCTTTTCGGCCAAGCCACGACGCCCAGATATTTGAATTTCATTCCCATTTCTTGCATGGGACCTAGAAATTCACCCAAGGACACACATGTGATTTTTCAACCAACTTTGGTGCACTGGAGCATGTGCTTGTAGTTCAAATTTGAATTATGCACATTAAATGCCTAGAAACTCAAATAATGCATAAAAATGCCAAACGAACCCTGAATAATTCCAAGTTTAAACACGACACTCATGTAGTTGCATGTTCACTGTACATAAATGTTCTAGCATACACTCACCATCCTTTCCCTCCGTAACACCATTTTGTCTTTCAAAACATAATGAAAAAAATCAGGTATACCACAAACAGTTTACTAGAAATAATCGTGTGGGATGCGATATAAAATATCTGGGTGCACTGTCTTGTCTGGCTTACGCAGGAAGCTTCGTCGTTTACAGTCCACCGCCCCCACTTGAACCACACTTGTGCGCCAGTTTCTTGTGGCACCGAGCGAAATTTTTCTGCCACCGCGGAAATATCTATCTCCCCGCCCCCTCCCTCCCACCAAAAGCCACATTTCCACTGTCCCTCCTTGCTTTCCAAGTTCAAACCTTCACTACTGCTTACTCGCAGCTCAGGCTCCTCACTGGCAACCCTTCTTCTTGCAGTGTCGCTTCCTCGCCAGCTACCCTTCTTCTTGCAGCACCGCCTCCTCGCCGGCGACCCTTCTTCTTGCAGTGCCGCCTCCTCGCCGACGACCCTTCTTCTTGCTGCGCGGCCTCCTCGCTGCTGACCCTTCTTCTTGCTGTGCGGCCTCGTCGATATGGTCAGGTAATCCACGCCCCATCCACACCATCCTCCTCCTTCCCCGTCCCACATGCCCTGACCAACGGCGCGACACCTTCCGCCAAAATCACTGCCCCCTCCTCCAATTAAGCGCCACCCACAGGCATTTTGCACGCAGTATAACGTGGAGCTCAGCCATTTTGCACGCACGCATGAGGTCACTATGGCTGCCATGCGTGCCGACTACCAGGTCTTGGAGGAGCACCTCGTCTTCGAGGCCACTGTCGACACTGCCACGCGATTGTTTACTCTAAAATATAGTTTGTGTTGTTTTCTCGAGGCCATCGCTGATGACCCACAAGTATAGGGGATCAATTGTAGCTCTTTTCGATAGGCAAGAGTGTCGAACCCAACGAGGAGCAGAAGGAAATGACAAGTCGTTTTCAGCAAGGTAATGTCTGCAAGTGCTAACATTGTAAGTAGCAGAGTAGTTTGATAGCAAGATAATTTGTAACGAGCAAGTAACGATAGTAGTAACAAAAGTGCAGCAAGGTAGCCCAATCCTTTTGAGGCAAAGTACATGCCAAAACGGCTTCTTATAATAAGCAAAACGTTCTTGAGGGTACACGGGAATTTCATCTAGTCACTTTCACCATGTTGGTTCCATTTGTGTTCGCTACTTTGATAATTTGATATGTGGATGGACCGGTGCTTAGGTGCTGTTATTACTTGAACAAACCTACTACTTATGATTAACCCCCCCCCCCCACAAGCATCCGCAACTACGAGAAAAGTATTAAGAAAAATTCTAACCATAGCAATAAACTTTTGGATCCAATCGGTCCCTTATGGAATAGCGCATAAACTGGGGTTTAAGCTCCTGTCACTCTCTCAACCCATCATCTAATTGCTACCCCACAATGCATTCCTTAGGCCCAAATATGGTGAATTATCATGTAGTCGACGTTCACATGACACCACTAAGGGAATCACAACATACATACTATCAAAATATCGAACACATATCAAGTTCACATGATTACTTGCAACATGATTTCTCCCGTGACCTCAAGAACAAAAGTAACTACTCACAAATGATAATCATGATCAAAATTAAAGGGGTATTAAATAGCATATTGGATCTGAACACATAATCATCCACCAAATAAACCATATAGTAATCAACTACAAGATGTAATCAACACTACTAGTCACCCACAAGCACCAATCTATAGTTCCGGTAACAAGATTGAACACAAGAGATGAACTAGGGTTTGAGATGAGATGGTGCTGTTGAAGATGTTGATGGAGATTGCCCTCCCCAAGATGGGAGAGTTGTTGGTGATGATAATGACGATGATTTCCCTCTCCGGGAGGAAAGTTCCCCCGACGAAATCGCCCCGCCGGAGGGCAAAAGTGCTCCTGCCCAAGTTCTGCCTCGAGACGGCGGCGCTCCGTCCCGAAAGTCCCGTCCTTATTTTTTCTAGGTCAAAATGACCTATATACCAGAAGATGGGCACCGGAGGTGGGCCTGGGTGAGCACAACCCACCAGGGCGCGCCTGGGCTCCCTGGCGCGCCTAGGTAAGTTGTGCCCACTTGGTGGGCCCCTTCTGGTAGTTATTTGCTCCAATTTTCCTTAAATATTTCATCAAAAATGTCCATGAAGTTTCAGCTCATTTGGAGTTGTGCAGAATAGGTAGCCTGACGTAGCTTTTTCAGGTCCAGATTTCCAGCTGCCGAAATTCTCCCTCTTTGTGTGTACCTTGCATATTATGAGAGAAAAGGCATTAGAATTACCCAAAAAGCATTATTATGGATAAAAATATCATAAATAACAGAAGGAAAACATGATACAAAATGAGCGTATCTACTCCCCAAAGCTTAGACCTCGCTTGTCCTCAAGCGAAAACTGAAATTGGAAAACATGTCCAAATGCTTAGAGAGAGGTGTGGATAAAAACAAAATACGGACATAGAAGCATCATGTTCATTATTATAACAGCAACAAACTTAAACATAATACTCTTATCATAGAACTTTTATCATAGACTTCTCATGAATAAGTAACAGTTCATCACACAATCGAAGTATAAAGCAAAAACTCTATTATAAACCAACAAACTATGTTCTCAATCAACTTTGCAACTACAATTCATCATCTTTTCAGGAAGGGTCACATATCAGAGCCTCTAGGCAAGTCCACATACTCAACCATCATATATTCTTTTATGATTGCTAACACTCACCGCATACACATGAGCGAAACGTTTCAACCAGACACATAGGAAGATAGGGGCTTATAGTTTCGCCTCCTCCTACCTCTTGAGCTTGTGTTGGTTTTTCCCTTGAAGAGGAAAGGGTGATGCAGCAAAGGAGCATAAGTATTTCCCTCAGTTTTGAGAACCAAGGTATCAATCAAGTAGGAGACTACACAACAAGCCACCGAATACCTGCAGAAACAAACACCAACTTGCAACCAATGTGACAAAGTGGTTGTCAATCCCTTCACAGTTATTCGCAAAGTGAGATCTGATAGAGATGATAAACGGCAAAGTAATATTTTTAGTATTTTTGGTTTATGGAACGGAAAGTAAAGATTGCAAAGAAAGTAAATAGGAAACTAGAAATTGTAGATTGGAAACTTATATGATGGAAAATAGACCCGGGGGCCATAGGTTTGACTAGAGGCTTCTCTCAAGATAGAAACTATTACGGTGGGTGAACAAATTACTGCTGAGCAATTGATAGAAAAGCTCAAAGTTATGACGATATCTAAGGCAATTATCATGAATATAGGCATCACGTCCGTGTCAAGTAGACCAAAACGATTCTGCACCTACTACTATTACTCCACACATCGACCGACTCCTGCCTGCATCTAGATTATTAAGTTCATAAGAACAAAGTAACACATTAAGCAAGATGAGATGATGTAGCGGGATTAACTCAAGCAATATGATGAAAACCCCATCTTTTTATCCTCGATGGCAACAATACAATACGTGCCTTTCTGCCCCTGCTGTCACTGGGAAAGGACACCGCAAGATTGAACCCAAAGCTAAGCACTCCTCCCATTGCAAGAAAAACCAACCTAGTTGGCCAAACCAAATCGATAGTTCGAAGAGACTTGCAAAGATATCAAATCATGCATATAATAATTCAGAGGAGATTCAAATAATATTCATAGATAAGCTAATCATGAATCAGCAATTCATCGGATCTCGGCAAACACACTGCAAAAGAGTATTACATTGAATAGATCTCCAAGAACATCGAGGAGAACTTTGTATTGAGAATCAAAGAGAGAGAAGAAGCCATCTAGCTACTAGTTGTGGACCCGTAGGTATGAAGTAAACTACTCACGCTTCATCGGAGAGGCAATGGTGTTGATGTAGAAGCCCTCCGTGATCGATTCCTCCTCCGGTAGGATGCTGAAAAAGGCCCCAAGATGTGATCTCACGGGTACAGAAGGTTGCGGTAGTGGAAAAGTGGTGTCATGGCTCCCCTGGATGTTTTTGAGGTATAAGAGTATATATAGGAGGAAGAATTAGGTCAGGGGAGCTACGAGGGGCCCACAAGGTTGGGGGCGCGTCCTCCACCCTTGTGCCGCCTCGAGGCTCCTCTTACTTGCACTCCAAGTATCCTGGGTGTCTTCTGGTCCAAGATAAATCATGGCGAAAGTTTTATTCCGTTTGGTATTCCTTTTCCGCGAAACTCTAAAACAAGGAAAAACAGAAACTGGCACTGGGCTCTAGGATAATAGGTTAGTCCCAAAAATCATATACAATAGCATATTAATGCATATAAAACATCCAAACAGATAATATAATAGCATGGAACAATCAAAAAATATAGATACATTGGAGACGTATCAAGCATCCCCAAGCTTAATTCCTGCTCATCCTCGAGTATGTAAATGATAAAAACCGAATTTTTGATGTGGAATGCTACATATCATATTTATCCATGTAATTCTCTTTATTGTGGCATGAATGTTCAGATCCGTAAGATTCAAAACAAAAGTTTATATTGACATAAAAACAATAATACTTCAAGCATACTAACAAAATAATTATGTCTTCTCAAAATAACATGGCCAAAGAAAGCTTATCCCTACAAAATCATAAAGTCTGGCTATGCTCCATCTTCATCACACAAAATATTCCAATCATGCACAACCCCGATGACAAGCCAACCAATTGTTTCATACTTTTGACGCTCTCAAACCATTTCAACTTTCACGCAATACATGAGCGTGAGCCATGGACATAGGACTATAGGTGGAATAGACGGTGGTTGTGGAGAAGAGAAAAAAGAGGGAGATAGTCTCACATCAACTAGGCATATCAACGGGCTATGGAGATGCCTATTAATAGATATCAATGTGAGTGAGTAGGGATTGCCATGCAACGGATGCACTAGAGCTATCAGTTTATGAAAGCTCAAAAAGAAAACTAACTCGGTGTGCATCCAACTTGCTTGCTCATGAAGACCTAGGGCATTTTGAGGAAGCCCATCGTTGGAATATACATGCCAAGTTCTATAATGAAAAATTCCCACTAGCATATGAAAGTGATATCATAGGAGACTCTCTATCATGAAGATCATGGTGCTACTTTGAAGCACAAGTGTGGCAAAAAGGATAGTAACATTGTCCCTTCTCTCTTTTTCTCTCAATTTTCTTCTTTTTTTTTCTTTTTTTCTTTTCTCCCTTTTTTTCTGGGCCTTCTCTTTTTTGGCCTTTCTCTCTTTTTTTCCTCACATGGTACAATGCTCTAATAATGAAGATCATCACACTTCTATTTACTTACAACTCAAAAATTACAACTCAATACTAGAACAAAAATATGACTCTATGTGAATGCCTCCGGCGGTGTACCGGGATGTGCAATGAATCAAGAGCAACATGTATAAAAAATGAAACGGTTGCTTTGCCACAAATACGATGTCAACTACATGATCATGCAAAGCAATATGACAATGATGATGCGTGTCATAATAAATGAAACGGTGGAAAGTTGCATGGCAATATATCTCGGAATGGCTATGGAAATGCCATAATAGGTAGGTATGGTGGCTGTTTTGAGGAAGGATATGTGGTGGGTTTATGGTACCGACGGAAGTTGCGCGGTACTAGAGAGGCTAGCAATGGCAAAAAGGTGAGAGTGCATATAATCCATGGACTCAACATTAGTCATAAGGAACTCATATACTTATTGCAAAAATCTATTACTCATAGAAACAAAGTACTACGTGCATGATCCTAGGGGGATAGATTGGTAGGAAAAGACCATCGCTCGTCCCTGACCGCCACTCATAAGGAAGACAATCAAAAAACATCTCATGATCCAACTTCATTACATAACGGTTCACCATACGTGCATGCTACGGGACTCACAAACCTTAACACAAGTATTTCTCAAATTCACAACTACTTACTAGCATGAATCTAGTATCACCATCTTCATATCTCAAAACAATCATAAGGAATCAAACTTCTCATAGTATTCAATGCACTTTATATGAAAGTTTTTATTATATCCCTCTTGGATGCCTATCATATTAGGACTAATTTTATAACCAAAGAAAATTACCATGCTGTTTAGAGACTCTAAAAATAATATAAGTGAAGTACGAGAGTTCATCAATTTCTATAAAATAAAACCACCGCCGTGCTCTATAAAGATATGTGAAGCACTAGAGCAAATTTTGCCTAGCTCAAAAGATATAAGTGAAGCACATAGAGCATTCTAATAAATCACGATTCATGCGTGTCTCTCTCAAAAGGTGTGTACAACAAGGATGATTGCGACAAACTAAAAAGCAAAGACTCAAATCATACAACACGCTCCAAGCAAAACACATATCATGTGTTGAATAAAAATATAGCCTCAACTAAAGTTACCGATAGACGAAGACGAAAGAGGGGATGCCTTCCCGGGGCATCCCCAATCTTAGGCTTTTTGACATCCTTGAATGTTACCTTGGGGTACCTTGGACATACCCATGCTTAGGCTCTTGCCACTTGTATTCCATAGTCCATCAAATCCTTACCCAAAAATTGAAAACTTCGCAACACAAAATTCCAACAGAAAATCTCGTAAGCTCCGTTAGCATAAGAAAATAAATCACCACTTTTGGTACAGTTGTGAACTCATTCTTTATTTATATTGGTGTAATATCTACTGTATTCCAACATTTCCATGGTTCATACCCCCCGATATTAGCCATAGATGCATCAAAATAAGCAACAACACGCGAAAAACAGAATCTGTCAAAAACAGAACAATCTGTAGCAATCTGAATATTTTGAATAGTTCTGTAACTCAAAAAATCCTGAGTAAATAGGAAATTCTAGATAATTTTTTTATTAATCTTCTGCAAAAATAATCAGTATTTTATCACGCTCCTTCTAAAAATAAGAATTTTTTCCGTGAGCGCAAAAGATTCTATTTTTCAGCAAGATGAAATTAAGTATCACCGTAGGCTATCCCATAGGTCTTACTTGGCACAAGCACTAATTAAAACACAAAACCACATCTACCCAGAGGCTAGATGATTTATTCAAAGCAAAATAGGACCTATAAAGCAAGAACAAAAATAAAATTGGGTTGCCTCCCAACAAGCGCTATTGTTTAACGCCCCTAGCTAGGCATAAAAACACGAATAGATCTAAGTATTATCATCTTTGGTATATGCAATTCTTCAATTAAACACTCATGGTTCTTAGGAGGTTCTTTAGTTTTATAAATTATCAAACTCCTAGGCAAGAAATCAAGAGATTCATATGTGACAATAGGTTCCTTAATAATATCGAGAAAATTAGGGTGAACACTAATTGATTTGAGATCTTCATTGTTTTTACTAGAAGATTCACCCTTATTTTTAGAAACATAAGTAAGCTTGGCAATATTTGGAGGAAGACTTGGAGTAGTTTTAACGGAGGAAAAAGCAGAACCCAAGTTGGTAATAATATCCTCTAGTTTGCCAATTCTAGTAGAATCTTGATCTATTTTTTCATTAACTATGGGTTCCTTTTCCTTAAGGTTCTTTAGGGTAACTCCTACCTTAGATCCATATTGAGTAATCTGATTATGAATCTTTTTATCCAAATTTTCAATCAATTCTATGATAGCAATTATATTTTCAATAATATCCAATCTTTGCATTACATGTTCCAAGGTTAAAACAGTTCCATTAACCAAAAGAGGTGGCGGACCTAGCAAATCTATCATTGCATTGTAAGAGTCGAAAGTGTGCCCCCAAGAAATTCCCCCCAGTAATGGTATTTAAAACATATCTATTCCAAGGAGTAACGCCTACATAAAAATTGCGAAGAAGAATGGAAGTAGATTGCTTTCGAGTAGATCTATTTTGAGCATTACAAATTCTATACCAAGCATCTTTTAAATTCTTTCCTTCCCTTTGTTTAAACTTGAGAACCTCATTATCGGGAGTGCTAACAAGGATAGGAGGACTAGCCATCGAAGCGAGATAAGCACACAAAAGGCAAACAAAGAAGACGAACGGAAGAGGGGCGAAGACAAGGCGAATCTTTTCAAAAAAACGTTTTAGAAGTGGGGGAGAGGAAAACGAGAGGCGAATGGCAAATAATGTAATGCGAGGGATGACGGTTTATGATGGGTACTTGGTATGTCTTGGCTTGGCGTAGATCTCCCCCGCAACGGCGCCAGAAATCCTTCTTGGTACCTCTTGAGCTTGTGTTGGTTTTTCCCTTGAAGAGGAAAGGGTGATGCAGCAAAGTAGCGTAAGTATTTCCCTCAGTTTTGAGAACCAAGGTATCAATCCAGTATGAGACTACACAACAAGCCACCGAATACCTGCACAAACAAACACCAACTTGCAACCGACGCGACAAATGGGTTGTCAATCCCTTCACGGTTATTCGCAAAGTGAGATCTGATAGAGATCATAAACGGTAAAGTAATATTTTTGGTATTTTTGGTTTATGGAACGGAAAGTAAAGATTGCAAAGAAAGTAAATAGGAAACTAGAAATTGTAGATTGGAAACTTATATGATGGAAAATAGACCCGGGGGCCATAGGTTTCACTAGAGGCTTCTCTCAAGATAGAAATTATTACGGTGGGTGAACAAATTACTGCCGCGAATTGATAGAAAAGCGCAAACTTATGATGATGTCTAAGGCAATGATCATGAATATAGGCATCACGTCCGTGTCAAGTAGACCAAAACGATTCTGCATCTACTACTATTACTCCACACATCGACTGACTCCTGCTGCATCTAGAGTATTAAGTTCATCAGAACAGCTGTAACATCCCAAATTTTCAATTCGGAATGTTGTACCTTAGATCATCACTGCATATCATATTTTATTGCATTTTGGCTTGATCCTAGAAATTCTACGCAACTCAAGGACCCACGGAGAGAGTTGGGAATTTCGTTATTTTCATATTTGAGTTTTCTCGAATTTTGAAAAGACGATCGTTTAATTTTAATTATTTTCTCTTCGAATATTTCTTTTATGAAAATAAAAGAGAGAGGGTAAAATGACTTCCTCAAAATAAAGAAATATTGGAGAATTAATATTAAAATCAAATAAGAATTTTATTCGGAGTTTTATTGCTATTTTATTTGCATTAGGAAAAATATGCATTTTTCAAAATTGCATTAGAGTCCCAAATAAATGTTCACCTTGTCCGGCAGATTTTTAGAGGACGGGGAAAAATTATTTCAGGATTTTTGGAGTCCGTTTCGTATTTCTTTTATTTGTTTTTCTGCGCGGATTTTTTTTAAGTGAACCAACCTAACCGGGCCGTGTCCGACCTAGATACTAGCCCGGCCGGCCTTTATAAGCCGCCCGGACAGAGCCACAGCCCCCGCACCCGAAAAACCCTAGCCGCCGCCCGATCCCGCCGCCGCCGCCCTCGACGCCGCCGCCGTCCGTCGCGCCGCCGCCCGTCCGTCGCGCCGCTGCCCGTCCCCCGTGCCGCGCCGCCCGTCCCCAGCCCCGCCGCTGCCGCGGCCGCGGTTTTCGTTAGAAAACCGTCGGCTTTTTTTAGAACCCGCGGTTTTTTTTAGATTTGTTTTTTATTTTTACGTTTTAGTTATTTAGCAAACGCCCGTTCTTTCGTTCGTTTTAACGAACGATTTTCACCGTTTAGCCGCAGACAGCGAACGTTCGTTCATTAGTCTGTTCATCAGTTTTTCTTTTTCCCGGATTTTTGCGATTATTTTCGATCGTGATTTCTGATCCGATTTTCGTTTTAGTTTATCTTTTCGCTCGTTTATCGGAATAAGGCGATTCAAGCACCTAGAGTTTCGTCTCGAAGCCCTTTTTCTGTTTAATCAACTTAAACAAGTTTTTGCTACTGTAAAATTTGACTTTAGTCCAGATTAGTAAACGAAGCTTGTTTCTTTCGCTGTTTGAGTTTCGTTGCTTCGTTTGATTTGATTCTTTTTGCAAACCAGAGTGCTTAAGTTGAACTTTCTGGTTAGATCTTCTTATTTGAGTTTTACCTGTGCATCTTTGTTTGATTGCTTATTGTATGCTTGTTTGTTTGCGATAGAGTACCCGGAGTGCGAAGCGTGCTACTATGACTCTCTAGGTTTCACGGATCATCAGCAAGGCAAGTAACACTTTGATCATACCTCTTTACTACCCAGTTTTATTGCATTAGATCAATCCTCAAACAATTGCATGGTTAGGATCTGATTAAATTGTTGGTTTGGGAAGTACATGAGGTAGTACCTATTCACCTGTTTATTATAAAACCTATGGGAGTTACTTCTACGTTATGCTTATTGCCATGCTATGCTCGTAGACGTGGATTGGGTTTGAGTGATATCCATGAAAGATGTGAGTTGTTAATTAATGGTTCAACTTAAGGTGGCAACTTTAATACACATCTGGGTGGATTGAGGCACCTGGGGAATCCAGTGTTGCCTGTATTTTTTTGGAAATCCCGGGGTACCGTGTGATTCTCCTATGGACTGCCACCCAGGCTTAAAGGGATCATAAGATTATTCATGCTAGAAACTTCCGTGTGTAGCCACATGCCATTATGGGCTCTCGCATAGTTGAGTAAGTTGTGGGAAACCTTTCCATGATGGGCTAGCAGATGTAGGGGATTGTAGGTGTACATGCCTATCTATCGGTTAAGGGGACTTCTTCAGAAAGACTGTGTCTCGGTCATCCGTTTCTCAAACATTATGTAGTGCAAGAAATCTAATGGAGAAGATCGAGTCTTGTGGGGAAAGTGCACAAACCTCTGCAGAGTGCACAAACTAATCATGGTTAGCCGTGTCCCCGGTTATGGACATCTTGAGTATCTAGTTCTTGGATTTATCGTGTGGATCTCATCACTTTTAATATAATTTGATTGGGTTTAATGATGATGCTTAATTGGGATTGAGTTGGGTGAACCTTCTCAATGTTTAACAACCACCATGATAGTTAAATAAAATTTATTCCTTTTGTTGTAGGGAAAAATTAGCTTTCCGTAAAACATATTAACCATACAGCCTCCACCAGCCATATATGAAGGAAATATGCCCTAGAGGCAATAATAAAGTATTATTTATTTCCTTATATCATGATAAATGTTTATTATTCATGCTAGAATTGTATTAACCGGAAACATAATACATGTGTGAATATATAGACAAACAGAGTGTCACTAGTATGCCTCTACTTGACTAGCTCGTTAATCAAAGATGGTTATGTTTCCTAGCCATAGACATGAGTTGTCATTTGATTAACGGGATCACCTCATTAGGAGAATGACGTGATTGACTTGACCCATTCCGTTAGCTTAGCACTCGATCGTTTAGTATGTTGCTATTGCTTTCTTCATGACTTATACATGTTCCTATGACTATGAGATTATGCAACTCCCGTTTAACAGAGGAACACTTTGTGTGCTACCAAACGTCACAACGTAACCGGGTGATTATAAAGGTGCTCTACAGGTGTCTCCAAAGGTACTTGTTGGGTTGGCGTATTTCGAGATTAGGATTTGTCACTCCGATTGTCGGAGAGATATCTCTGGGCCCACTCGGTAATGCAGATCACTATAAGCCTTGCAAGCATTGTAACTAATTAGTTGCAGGATGATGTATTACGGAACGAGTAAACAGACTTGCCGGTAACGAGATTGAACTAGGTATCGAGATACCGACGATCGAATCTCGGGCAAGTAACATACCGATGACAAAGGGAACAACGTATGTTGTTATGCGGTCTGACCGATAAAGATCTTCGTAGAATATGTGGGAACCAATATGAGCATCCAGGTTCCGCTATTGGTTATTGACCGGAGAGGTGTCTCGGTCATGTCTACATAGATTCTCGAACCCGTAGGGTCCGCACGCTTAACGTTACGATGACAGTTATATTATGAGTTTATATGTTTTGATGTACCGAAGGTTGTTCGGAGTCCCGTATGTGATCACGGACACGACGAGGAGTCTCAAAATGGCGAGACATGAAGATTGATATATTGGACGACTATATTCGGACACCGGAAGTGTTCCGGAGAAGTTTCGGATAAAACCGAGTGTCGGAGGGGTTACCGGAACCCCCCGGGGAAGTATTGGGCCTTAGTGGGCTTGAGGGGAGAGAGAGGGCAGCAGCCCAGGAGGTGGCGCGCCCCTCCCATGAGGTGTCCGAATTGGACTAGGGGAGGGGGGCGCGGCCCCTCTTTCCCTCTCCCTCTGCCTCTCTTCCTTCCCCGTTCTCTCTTCCTAGTTGGACTAGGAAAGGGGAGTCCTACTCCTACTAGGAGGAGGACTCCCCCCTCCTTGGCGTGCCCCAAGGGCCAGCCGGCCTCCCCTTGCTCCTTTATATACGGGGGTAGGGGGGCACCTCTAGACACACAATTGATATACGATATTTTAGCCGTGTGCGGTGCCCCCCTCCACCATATTACACCTTGATAATATCGTTGCGGAGCTTAGGCGAAGCCCTGCGTCGGTAGAACATCATCATCGTCACCATGCCGTCGTGCTGACGAAACTCTCCCTCAACACTCGGCTGGATCGGAGTTCGAGGGACGTCATCGAGCTGAACGTGTGCTGAACTCGGAGGTGCCGCGCGTTCGGTACTTGATCGGTCGGACCATGAAGACGTACGACTACATCAACCGCGTTGTGTTAACGCTTCCGCTTTCGGTCTACGAGGGTACGTGGACAACACTCTCCCCTCTCGTTGCTATGCATCACCATGATCTTGTGTGTGCGTAGGAAATTCTTGAAATTACTACGTTCCCCAACAGTGGTATCAGAGCCTGGTTTTATGCGTTGATGCTATGCACGAGTAGAACACAAGTGAGTTGTGGGCGATATAAGTCATACTGCTTACCAGCATGTCACACTTTGGTTCGGTGGTATTGTGAGATGAAGCGGCCTGGACCGACATTACGCGTACGCTTACGCGAGACCTGTTTCACCGTTGCGAGCACTCGTTGCTTAAAAGTGACTGGCGGGTGTCTGTCTCTCTCACTTTAGTTGAACCGAGTGTGGCTACACCCGGTCCTTGCGAAGGTTAAAACAGCACCAACTTGACAAACTATCGTTGTGGTTTTGATGCGTAGGTAAGAACGGTTCTTGCTAAGCCCGTAGCAGCCACGTAAAACTTGCAACAACAAAGTAGAGGACGTCTAACTTGTTTTTGCAGGGCATGTTGTGATGTGATATGGTCAAGACATGATGCTATATTTTATTGTATGAGATGATCACGTTTTGTAACCGAGCTATCGGCAACTGGCAGGAGCCATATGGTTGTCGCTTTATTGTATGCAATGCAATCGCCATGTAATTGTTTTACTTTATCACTAAGCGGTAGCGATAGTCGTAAAAGCAATAAGTTGGCGAGACGACAACGATACTACGATGGAGATCAAGGTGTTGCGCCGGTGACGATGGTGATCATGACGGTGCTTCGGAGATGGAGATCACAAGCACAAGATGATGATGGCCATATCATATCACTTATATTGATTGCATGTGATGTTAATCTTTTATGCATCTTATCTTGCTTTGATTGACGGTAGCATTATAAGATGATCTCTCACTAAAATTTCAAGATAAAAGTGTTCTCCATGAGTATGCACCGTTGCGAAAGTTCTTCGTGCTGAGACACCACGTGATGATCGGGTGTGATAGGCTCTACGTTCAAATACAACGGGTGCAAAACAGTTGCACACGCGGAATACTCAGGTTAAACTTGACGAGCCTAGCATATGCAGATATGGCCTCGGAACACGGAGACCGAAAGGTCGAGCGTGAATCATATAGTAGATATGATCAACATAGTGATGTTCACCATTGAAACTACTCCATCTCACGTGATGATCGGACATGGTTTAGTTGATTTGGATCACGTAATCACTTAGATGATTAGAGGGATGTCTATCTAAGTGGGAGTTCTTAAGTAATATGATTAATTGAACTTGAGTTTATCATGAACTTAGTACCTGATAGTATCTTGCTTGTCTATGTTAATTGTAGATAAATGGCCCGTGTTGTTGTTCCGTTGAATTTTAATGCGTTCCTTGAGAAAGCAAAGTTGAAAGATGATGGTAGCAATTACACGGACTGGGTCCGTAACTTGAGGATTATCCTCATTGATGCACAGAAGAATTACGTCCTGGAAGCACCGCTAGGTGCCAGGCCTCCTGCAAGAGCAACACTAGAAGTTATGAACGTCTGGCAGAGCAAAGCTGATGACTACTCGATAGTTCAGTGTGCCATGCTTTACGGCTTAGAATCGGGTCTTCAACGACGTTTTGAACGTCATGGAGCATATGAGATGTTCCAGGAGTTGAAGTTAATATTTCAAGCAAATGCCTGAATTGAGAGATATGAAGTCTCCAATAAGTTCTATAGCTGCAAGATGGAAGAGAATAGTTCTGTCAATGAGCATATACTCAAAATGTCTGGGTATAATAATCACTTGATTCAACTGGGAGTTAATCTTCCGGATGATAGCGTCATTGACAAAATTCTTCAATCACTGCCACCAAGCTACAAGAGCTTCGTGATGAACTGTAACATGCAAGGGATGAATAAGACAATTCCCGAGCTCTTCGCAATGCTAAAGGCAGCGGAGGTAGAAATCAAAAAGGAGCATCAAGTGTTGATGGTCAGTAAAACCACTAGTTTCAAGAAAAAGGGCAAAGGGAAGAAGAAGGGGAACTTCAAGAAGAACAGCAAGCAAGTACCTGTTCAGGAGAAGAAACCCAAGTCTGGACCTAAGCCTGAAACTGAGTGCTTCTACTGCAAGCAGACTGGTCACTGGAAGCGGAACTGCCCCAAGTATTTGGCGGATAAGAAGGATGGCAAGGTTAACAAAGGTATATGTGATATACATGTTATTGATGTGTACCTTACTAATGCTCGCAGTAGCACCTGGGTATTTGATACTGGTTCTGTTGCTAATATTTGCAACTCGAAACAGGGGCTACGGATTAAGCGAAGATTGGCTAAGGATGAGGTGACGATGCGCGTGGGAAATGGTGCCAAAGTCAATGTGATCGCGGTCGGCACGCTACCTCTACATCTACCTTCGGGATTAGTATTAGACCTAAATAATTGTTATTTGCTGCCAGCGTTGAGCATGAACATTATATCTGGATCTTGTTTGATGCGAGACAGTTATTCATTTAAATCAGAGAATAATGGTTGTTCTATTTATATGAATAATATCTTTTATGGTCATGCACCCTTGAAGAGTAGTCTATTTTTAATGAATCTCGATAGTAGTGACACACATATTCATAATGTCGAAGCCAAAAGATGCAGAGTTGATAATGACAGTGCAACTTATTTGTGGCACTGCCGTTTGGGTCATATCGGTGTAAAGCGCATGAAGAAACTCCATACTGATGGACTTTTGGAATCACTTGATTATGAATCACTTGGTACTTGCGAACCGTGCCTCATGGGCAAGATGACTAAAACACCGTTCTCCGGAACTATGGAGAGAGCAATAGATTTATTGGAAATCATACATACAGATGTATGTGGTCCGATGAATATTGAGGCTCGTGGCGGATATCGTTATTTTCTCACCTTCACAGATGATTTGAGCAGATATGGGTATATCTACTTAATGAAACATAAGTCTGAAACATTTGAAAAGTTCAAAGAATTTCAGAGTGAAGTTGAAAATCATCGTAACAAGAAAATAAAATTTCTACGATCTGATCGTGGAGGAGAATATTTGAGTTATGAGTTTGGTCTTCATTTGAAACAATGCGGAATAGTTTCGCAACTCACGCCACCCGGAACACCACAGCGTAATGGTGTGTCCGAACGTCGTAATCGTACTTTACTAGATATGGTGCGATCTATGATGTCTCTTACTGATTTACCGCTATCGTTTTGGGGTTATGCTTTAGAGACGGCTGCATTCACTCTAAATAGGGCACCATCAAAATCCGTTGAAACGACACCTTATGAACTATGGTTTGGCAAGAAACCAAAGTTGTCGTATCTTAAAGTTTGGGGTTGCGATGCTTATGTGAAGAAACTTCAACCTGATAAGCTCGAACCTAAATCGGAGAAATGTGTCTTCATAGGATACCCAAAGGAGACTGTTGGGTACACCTTCTATCACAGATCCGAAGGCAAGACATTCGTTGCTAAGAATGGATCCTTTCTAGAGAAGGAGTTTCTCTCGAAAGAAGTTAGTGGGAGGAAAGTAGAACTTGATGAGGTAACTGTACCTGCTCCCTTATTGTAAAGTAGATCATCACAGAAATCAGTTTCTGCGACACCTACACCAATTAGTGGGGAAGTTAATGATAGTGATCATGAAACTTCAGATCAAGTTATTACTGAACCTCGTATGTCAACCAGATCAAGAACCGCACCAGAGTGGTACGGTAATCCTGTTCTGGAGGTTATGTTACTAGACCATGACGAACCTACGAACTATGAAGAAGCGATGGTGAGCCCAGATTCCGCAAAATGGCTTGAGGCCATGAAATCCGAGATGGGATCCATGTATGAGAGCAAAGTATGGACTTTGGTTGACTTGCCCAATGGTCGGCAAGCCATTGAAAATAAATGGATCTTCAAGAAGAAGACTGACGCTGACGGTAATGTTACTGTCTATAAAGCTCGACTTGTTGCGAAAGGTTTTCGACAAGTTCAAGGGATTGACTACGATGAGACCTTCTCACCCGTAGCGATGCTTAAGTCTGTCCGAATCATGTTAGCAATTGCCGCATTTTATGATTATGAAATTTGGCAAATGGATGTGAAAACTACATTCCTGAATGGATTTCTAGAAGAAGAGTTGTATATGATGCAACCGGAAGGTTTTGTCGATCCAAAGGGAGCTAACAAAGTGTGCAAGCTCCAGCGATCCATTTATGGACTGGTGCAAGCCTCTCGGAGTTGGAATAAACGCTTTGATAGTGTGATCAAAGCATTTGGTTTTATACAGACTTTTGGAGAAGCCTGTCTTTACAAGAAAGTGAGTGGGAGCTCAGTAGCATTTCTGATATTATATGTGGATGACATATTGTTGATTGGAAATGATATAGAATTTCTGGATAGCATAAAGGGATACTTGAATAAGAGTTTTTCAATGAAAGACCTCGGTGAAGCTGCATACATATTAGGCATTAAGATCTATAGAGATAGATCAAGACGCTTAATTGGACTTTCACAAAGCACATACCTTGACAAAGTTTTGAAGAAGTTCAAAATGGATCAAGCAAAGAAAGGGTTCTTGCCAGTACTAGAAGGTGTGAGATTGAGTAAGACTCAATGCCCGACCACTGCAGAAGATAGAGAGAAGATGAAAGATGTTCCCTATACTTCAGCCATAGGCTCTATCATGTATGCAATGCTGTGTACCAGACCTGATGTGTGCCTTGCTATAAGTTTTGCAGGGAGGTACCAAAGTAATCCAGGAGTGGATCACTAGACAGCGGTCAAGAACATCCTGAAATACCTGAAAAGGACTAAGGATATGTTTCTCGTTTATGGAGGTGACAAAGAGCTCATCGTAAGTGGTTACGTTGATGCAAGCTTTGACACTGATCCAGACGATTCTAAATCGCAAACCGGATACGTATTTACATTGAATGGGGGAGCTGTCAGTTGGTGTAGTTCTAAGCAAAGTGTCGTGGCGGGATCTACGTGTGAAGCAGAGTACATAGCTGCTTCGGAAGCAGCAAATGAAGGAGTCTGGATGAAGGAGTTCATATCCGATCTAGGTGTCATACCTAGTGCATTGGGACCAATGAAAATCTTTTGTGACAATACTGGTGCAATTGCCTTAGCAAAGGAATCCAGATTTCACAAGAGAACCAAGCACATCAAAAGACGCTTCAATTCCATCCGGGATTTAGTCCAGGTGGGAGACATAGAAATTTCCAAGATACATACGGATCTGAATGTTGCAGAACCGTTGACTAAGCCTCTTCCACGAGCAAAACATGATCAGCACCAAGACTCCATGGGTGTAAGAATCATTACTGTGTAATCTAGATTATTGACTCTAGTGCAAGTGGGAGACTGAAGGAAATATGCCCTAGAGACAATAATAAAGTATTATTTACTTCCTTATATCATGATAAATGTTTATTATTCATGCTAGAATTGTATTAACCGGAAACATAATACATGTGTGAATACATAGACAAACAGAGTGTCACTAGTATGCCTCTACTTGACTAGCTCGTTAATCAAAGATGGTTATGTTTCCTAGCCATAGACATGAGTTGTCATTTGATTAACGGGATCACCTCATTAGGAGAATGATGTGATTGACTTGACCCATTCCGTTAGCTTAGCACTCGATCATTTAGTATGTTGCTATTGCTTTCTTCGTGACTTATACATGTTCCTATGACTATGAGATTATGCAACTCCCGTTTACCGGAGGAACACTTTGCGTGCTACCAAACGTCACCACATAACTGGGTGATTATAAAGGTGCTCTACAGGTGTCTCCAAAGGTACTTGTTGGGTTGGCGTATTTCGAGATTAGGATTTGTCACTCCGATTGTCGGAGAGGTATCTCTGGGCCCACTCGGTAATGCACATCACTATAAGCCTTGCAAGCATTGTAACTAATGAGTTAGTTGCGGGATGATGTATTACGGAACGAGTAAAGAGACTTGCCGGTAACGAGATTGAACTAGGTATCGAGATACCGATGATCGAATCTCAGGCAAGTAACATACCGATGACAAAGGGAACAACGTATGTTGTTATGCGGTCTGACCGATAAAGATCTTCGTAGAATATGTGGGAACCAATATGAGCATCCAGGTTCCGCTATTGGTTATTGACCGGAGAGGTGTCTCGGTCATGTCTACATAGTTCTCGAACCCGTAGGGTCCGCACGCTTAAAGTTACGATGAGAGTTATATTACGAGTTTATATGTTTTGATGTGCCGAAGGTTGTTCGGAGTGCCGGATATGATCACGGACATGACGAGGAGTCTCGAAATGGTCGAGACGTAACGATTGATATATTGGAAGCCTATGTTTGGACATCGGAAGTGTTCCGGGTGAAATCGGGATTTTTCCGGAGTACCGGGAGGTTACCGGAACCCCCCGGTAATTAATGGGCCATATTGGGCCTAGGTGGAAGAGAGGAGAGGAGGCTAGGGTAGGGCCATGCCCCCTTCCCCCCCAGTCCGAATAGCACAAGGAGAGGGGGGGGCGCCCCCCTTCCTTCCTCCCCTCCACCTCTTCCCCCTTCCACTCCTATTCCAACATGGAAAAAGGGGGGGAGTCCTACTCCCGGTAGGAGTAGGACTCCTCCTGGCGCGCCACACCTCCTAGGCCGGCGGCCTCCCCCTTGCTCCTCTATATACGGGGGCAGGGGGGCACCTCTAGACACACAATTGATATACGATATTTTAGCCGTGTGCGGTGCCCCCCTCCACCATATTACACCTCGATAATATCGTTGCGGAGTTAGGCGAAGCCCTGCGTCGGTAGAACATCATCATCGTCACCACGCCGTCGTGCTGACGAAACTCTCCCTCAACACTCGGCTGGATCGGAGTTCGCGGGACGTCATCGAGCTAAACGTGTGCTGAACTCGGAGGTGCCGTGCGTTCGGTACTTGATCGGTCGGATCGTGAAGACGTACGACTACATCAACCGCGTTGTGTTAACGCTTCCGCTTTCGGTCTACGAGGGTACGTGGACAACACTCTCCCCTCTCGTTGCTATGCATCACCATGATCTTGTGTGTGCGTAGGAAATTCTTGAAATTACTACGTTCCCCAACAATATATGCATGTAGTGATAGCTTTATTCTGTTCATTACTCTTTTGTGTTGCCATGCCAGCATATTCCATGTGTGACCCGTTTCGGGCAGCAACGTATCATGTTGCAGACTTTTCAGACGACGAGTAAGGAGCCATAGGTCGTTGTCTTTCACTCAGTGATGTCGTTGGAGTTGATGGCCTCACTTTATCTTCCAAGCCTTCCGTTGTTATCGTATTAGATGGCCTTAAGCCATATTTATTGTATTAAGTTCTCTTTTTGAGACATTCGTTGTAATAAGTGTGTGATTGCTACTCTGTTATAAATCCTTCAAGTACTGTGTGTGTCAGCATTACCGATCCAGGGATGACACTGATGCACAGAGATCAGACTATTTGAGGTCTGCTCGCTACAAGATGGTATCAGAGCACACGCTGACTGTAGGACATGACCACTAAGCTAAAGCCCTAGATCACTAATCTCTTCTCATTTCTGACTTCTCTCCATTTTTCTACTCTTTAGGATGGCGGACGCAAGGAACAAGTTTGCACAACCTAATGAAGACACCCCCTTTGGACGACACTTGAAGGAAGTCACTAGATACCTGAACATTGGAATACCAAGCTTCACCGGGACTTACAACGCCACTTTACCAGAAGAGGAGCGCTGGATGATTCAAGTTCAAGTTCCAGGAAGGACATAGACGCCAGTCACTGAGCGCATAGAGTTTTCCTTTGATGCACCAACCTGGAGTCTAGGAAAGAGTATGGCAGCACACATCACCATGGGACGCATTGGAGAAGTTTACCACAAGGATCTCAAGGATACTATCTACCAGATTTGTGGGCGCCGAGATGAGAAATGGGAGATGATCACCACCAGGAAGGATATATCGATTGCAGCTTCCATCCAGGAGTTAAACCAACACATTCGACGCCAGGAGAACCAGATGTGCGCAGGCATGACAGATTTGAAGAAGGCGATGACAAGGATCACGGAACTGGAGGAAGAACTCAAGGCTACTCGCGAAGATTATGAGGAGGAAATCGTCGTACTAGTGGAGAAGAATGACGACCTGACAAGGAAGCTGGGAGTATTCATGGGAGACCCCGCGCCAGGAGGAGAAGATGACAGTTCCACTTGCCCGGAGAACTACATCATCATCGACGACACCGACTCGGACTCCGACGTAGCGATGATGACTATGTTGATGAAGCTGGAGCGGATATCATGGAGTCTTCGACCGATCAATTTTTCTAGTCGACCACCATATCAGTAGTAGTATTCCACCCTGTATATAGTATAGTCCGAGCACTTTTGTAACGATAGTTCTAGACCGATTGTATGCCCTTGCTTGATTGATTGAGTGATATGTTTATGTTTGTCTCATGTGCATATGGGTAGTGTTTTCCCCCTAGACCTCATTCTACTATGTTTTCTCATCTTTTCTAAACCCAGCAGATGCCTCCGAGACACGACAATGGATTTGCTTTCCCACCGGATCTCACTCAGTTGATCCAGCAGAAGAATGCATTGATGCAGATACTAGTCCAGAATCAGAATCAGTGGAACAACAACAACAACCCACCACCACCACCTGTTGATCACTTAGCCCATTTTCTAAGGCTGAATCTGCCGGTGTTCTCCAGTATCACCGAGCTGATAGTTGCAGATGATTGGCTCCGCAAGATTGAAAGGGAGTTGACCACTGCAGGATGCACAGATGCGGAGAAAGTGCGTTTTGCCGCACATCAGCTTGATGGACCTGCAGCATCATGGTGGGAGAATTTCACAGCCACTTACCCCATCCACACTGTTACATGGGACCAGTTCCAGCAGACTTTTCGCACTGCCCATGTATCAACAGGAGCTATGGCCATGAAGAAGCATGAGTTTCACAACTTACGACAAGGAGGGTGCATAGTTGGCCAGTATGTGGATGATTTTAGTAAGCTAGCGCGTTATGCCACAGATGACGTCGCTATAGATGCAGCTAAGCAGGAGAAGTTTCTAGAAGGACTGAATGATGAACTGAGCATGCAGTTGATGGTGGCAAATTTCAATAACTACCAGGAGTTGGTAGATAGAGCACTCATGATCGAAGGGAAGCAGCAGCAGATTGACAACCGCAAGAGGAAGTATCGACAAGGGAAGTATAATGACCCCGTTTTACCCCGAACTCGGGAGGACCCCTTCAGCATAACCATGGAGGTCACAATCACACTGGAGGAAGTTCGCACAACCATAGTGGCTCCAAGAACGGGAATGGTAATGGAGGAAGCAACGGACAAAACCGTTCCAACCCGGCAACACCCGCCAAGAAAGATCTAAGCCACGTTACTTGCTACAAGTGCCAGAAGACTGGACATTACGCCAATGAATTTCCTGAAGCTAAGAGTGGAAACGACAATGGAAGCTCTAGGAAGAAGCCCAACCCTTTCAATAGGGGACAAGTGAACCACGTTAACGTGGAGGAGATTGAAGCCCAGCCTGATGCACTAATAGGTAAGTTTTTGGTTAAGTCATTTACTGCAGTCGTTCTTTTTTATACTGGTGCATCGCATTCATACATATCAAGGGGATTTGTGGAGAAGTATAAACTGCCCACCAAAGTTCTTAGTACACCTATGTTAGTGAGCTCGCCAGGAGCAGAGTATATGGCAAGCCAAGGATGTTTTCAGATGCCATTGACCATAGGTAGGCATGTTTTCCCCTCAGATCTGATAATTTTGGAGTCGCATGGTTTGGATGTGATTCTAGGTATGGATTGGCTATCGATGTATGGAGGAAACATCGATTGCGCCAGTAAGTCGATTTTGCTCACCACCCCAGAAGGAAGAAGGATCAAGTATGTATCCCGGCATGTGCCGAGTAGGACTCAACTAAATTCCTTATCAGGAGTTGTACAGGAGGAAGTACCAGTGGTGAAGGATTTCCCGGATGTATTTCCAGAAGAGTTGCCAGGCATGCCACCGGATAGAGACATTGAGTTTTTGATTGAGCTTTTGCCAGGCACAGGGCCAATATCTAAGAGACCGTACAGAATGCCCGCAAAGGATTTGGAGGAAATTAAGAAGTGGATTAAGGAGTTACTGGATAAAGGTTATATCCGCCCAAGTTCGTCACCTTGGGGATCACCAGTGCTTCTAGTAGAGAAGAAGGATGGATCGTTAAGGATGGTTGTTGATTATCGAGGATTGAATGAGGTGACGATCAAGAAAAAGTACCCATTGCCAATGATCAATGATTTGTTTGACCAGCTGCAAGGAGCTAAAGTGTTTTCCAAGATCGATCTGCGATCAGGGTACCACCAGCTGAAGATTCGAGAGCTGGATGTACCTAAGACAGTATTTACCACAAGGTATGGGCTATATGAGTATACTGTTATGTCATTTGGTCTGACTAACGCACCTGCTTATTTTATGAACATGATGAACAAGGTGTTTATGGAGTTTCAGGATAAGTTTGTTGTGGTGTTCATTGATGATATTCTGGTCTACTCGAAGAATGAAGAGGAGCATAAAGAGCATTTGCGTTTAGTACTTAGGAAGCTCAGAGAACATCAGCTATACGCCAAGTTCAGCAAGTGTGAGTTTTGGTTGAAGGAAGTTGGATTCCTTGGACATGTTATATCCGGAGAAGGAATAGCGGTAGACCCCACCAAAGTTGTCACTGTGACAAATTGGGAGGCACCCACGTCAGTTGGAGAGATTCGGAGTTTTCTTGGACTCGCATGATACTACCGGAGGTTCATTGAAAATTTCTCGAGGATTGCAAAGCCTATGACGGACTTGTTGAAGAAGGACACCAAGTTCAAATGGACTGAGGAATGTGAGGCCAGTTTTCGGGAGTTGAAGAAACGCTTGGTTACATCACCAGTGTTGATTCTGCCAGATCAACGCAAGGATTATGAAGTGTATTGTGACGCTTCTCGTCGAGGACTTGGAGCCGTACTTATGCAGGAGGGAAGAGTTGTTTCATATGCCTCACGACAGCTTAAACCCACATGAGCTAAATTATGCTACGCATGATTTGGAGTTAGCAGTCGTAGTGCATGCGTTGAAGACTTGGAGACATTTTCTCATCGGAAACCATTGTGAGGTATACACGGATCACAAGAGTTTGAAGTATATCTTCACGCAGAAGGAGTTGAATCTCAGGCAGAGGAGATGGTTGGAACTCCTTAAGGATTATGATATGAGGTTGCATTGTCATCCCGGAAGGGCTAACGTAGTAGCCGATGCGTTGAGCCGCAAGAGTCATGTCAATACACTCATGACCGGAGAGTTACCCAAGGAGTTAGCAGAGGACCTTCGCGAGCTATGTTTGGAAATAGTTCCGAGAGGTTATGTAGCAGCTTTGGAGATTCAATCTACCTTGATGGATAAGACCAGAGAAGCTCAGAAGATGGACAAGGAGATAGCCAAGATTAAGGAAAGGATGAGCAAAGGAAAGGCTAAAGGATTTCGTGAGGATGAGCACGATACCTTATGGTTTGAGGACCGCGTATATGTGCCAAATGATCAGGAGATCAGGAAGCTGATTTTGCAGGAGGCCCATGATTCGCCATATTCGATTCACCCAAGAAATACCAAGATGTATCTGGATTTGAAGGATAGTTTCTGGTGGACCGGAATGAAAAAGGATGTTGCGGAGTATGTAGTAGTTTGTGATGTATGTCAGAGAGTGAAGGCAGAGCATCAGAAGCCAGCAGGATTGCTACAACCATTTCTGATACCCAAGTGGAAGTGGGACAAGCTAGGCATGGATTTTATCACGGGATTGCCCAGGACTCGTTCCGGCTATGACTCGATATGGGTTATAGTCGATCGTTTGACGAAAGTAGCTCATTTCATTCCAGTGAAGACTACCTACACCAGTGCTAAGTTGGCAAAGATATATATGACCAGGATCGTATGTTTGCATGGAGTTCCGAGGACCATTGTATCAGATAGAGGAACCCAGTTTACCTCAAAGTTTTGGAATCAGTTGCATGAAACTTTGGGAACCAGGCTAGCGTTCAGTACAGCTTTTCACTCGCAGACAGATGGACAGACTGAGAGAGTCAATCAAATTCTGGAGGACATGTTGAGAGCTTGTGCGCTAGACTATGGATCTAGTTGGGATGACAATTTGCCTTACGCAGAGTTCTCTTACAACAACAACTATCAATCCAGTTTGAAGATGGCCCCTTTCGAAGCATTGTACGTAAGGAGGTGCAGGACACCGTTGTTATGGGACGAAGTTGGAGACCGACAGTTGTTTGGACTAGATTTGATTAAAGAGTCTGAAGAGAAGGTTAAGCTGATTCACGATAGACTCAAGGTAGCCCAGTCCAGGCAGAAGAGCTATGCGGATTCTAAATGCAAGGAGACAATTTACGAAGTCGGAGACTGAGTGTATCTTCGTGTATCACCACTCCAAGGAGTGAAGCGCTTTGGAGTTAAGGGAAAGTTAGCACCACGTATTGCGGGACCATACAAAGTTTTGGAACGTATGGGAGAAGTTGCTTACAAGTTGGAATTGCCCAAAGGATTGTCAGGAGTTCATGACGTGTTCCACGTTTCTCAGTTGAAGAAGTGTCACACAGAGATGGCTGATATCCCTCTGAGAGATACAGTGCCGCTGGAAGCGATTCAGTTGGATAGCGATTTGACCTACGAGGAGAAGCCAGTCAAGATCCTCGAGTTTGCCAGCCGAGTTACTCGCGGTAAAGTTATCAAGTTCTGCAAGGTTCAGTGGAGCCACCATACCGAAGATGAAGCCACCTGGGAACGAGAGGAAGACCTATGAAAGGATCACCCTCACCTATTTTCTAGCCAACCCGAATCTCGAGGGCGAGATTCATCTTAAGGGGGGTAGGTTTGTAACATCCCAAATTTTCAATTTGGAATGTTATACCTTAGATCATCACTGCATATCATATTTTATTGCATTTTGGCTTGATCCTAGAAATTCTACGCAACTCAAGGACCCACGGAGAGAGTTGGGAATTTCGTTATTTTCATATTTGAGTTTTCTCGAATTTTGAAAAGAGGATCGTTTAATTTTAATTATTTTCTCTTCAAATATTTCTTTTATGAAAATAAAAGAGAGAGGACAAAATGAATTCCTCAAAATAAATAAATATTGGAGATTTAATATTAAAATCAAATAAGAATTTTATTCGGAGTTTTATTGCTATTTTATTTGCATTAGGAAAAATATGCGTTTTTCAAAATTGCATTAGAGTCCCAAATAAATGTTCACGTCGTCCGACAGATTTTTAGAGGACGGCGAAAATTTATTTCAGGATTTTTGGAGTCTGTTTAGTATTTCTTTTATTTGTTTTTCTGCGCGGATTAATTAAAAAAAGTGAACCGACCTAACCGGGCCGTGTCCGACCTGGACACTAGCCCGGCCGGCCCTTATAAGCCGCCCGGCCCGAGCCGCAGCCCCCGCACCCGCAAACCCTAGCCGCTGCCCGATCCCGCCGCCGCCGCCGGAGCTTCACCGCGCCGCCGCCCCGCAGCGCGCCGCCGTGCCGCCGCCCGTCCCGAGCCCCGCTGCCGCGGATCTCGCCGCCGACGCCGGAGCCGCCGCCGATCTCGCCGCCGCCGCCATCGAGGTAACCGCGGCCGCGGTTTTCGTTAGAGAACCGTCGGTTTTTTTAGAACCCGTGGTTTTTTTAGATTTGTTTTTTTATTTTCCCGGTTTAGTAATTTAGCGAATGCCCATTCGTTCATTCGTTTTAATGAACGATTTTCACCGTTTAGCCGCAGACAGCGAACGTTCGTTCATTTGTCTGTTCGTCAGTTTTTCTTTTTCTCAGATTTTTCGCGATTATTTTCGATCGTGATTTCTGATCCGATTTTCGTTTTAGTTTATCTTTTCGCTCGTTTACCGGAATCAGGCGATTCAAGCGCCTAGAGTTTTGTTTCGAAGCCCTCCTTCTGTTTAATCAACTTAAACAAGTTTTTGCTACAATAAAATTTGACTTTAGTCCAGATTAGTAAACGAAGCTTGTTTGTTTCGCTGTTCGAGTTTCGTTGCTTCGTTTGATTTGATTCTTTTTGCAAACCGGAGTTCTTAAGTTGATCTTTCTGGTTAGATCTTCTTATTTGAGCTTTACCCGTGCATCTTTGTTTGATTGCTTATTGTATGCTTGCTTGTTTGCGATAGAGTACCCGGAGTGCGAAGCGTGCTACTACGACTCTCTAGGTTTCACGGATCATCAGCAAGGCAAGTAACACTTTGATCATACCTCTTTAGTACCCAGTTTTATTGCATTAGATCAATCCTCAAACAATTGCATGGTTAGGATCTGATTAAATTGTGGGTTTGGGAAGTAGATGAGGTAGTACCTATTCACCTGTTTATTATCAAACCTATGGGAGTTACTTCTATGTTATGCTTATTGCCATGCTATGCTCGTAGACGTGGATTGGGTTTGAGTGTATCCATGACAGATGTGAGTTGTTAATTAATGGTTCAACTTAAGGTGGCAACTTTAATACACATCTGGGTGGATTGAGGCACCTGGGGAATCCAGTGTTGCCTGTATTTTTTTGGAAATCCCGGGGTACCGTGTGATTCTCCTATGGACTGCCACCCAGGCTCAAAGGGATCATAAGATTATTCATGCTAGAAACTTCCGTGTGCAGACACATGCCATTATGGGCTCTGGCATAGTTGAGTAAGTTGTGGGAAACCTTTCCATGATGGGCTAGCAGATGTAGGGGATTGTAGGTGTACATGCCTATCTATCGGTTAAGGGGACTTCTTCGGAAAGACTGTGTCTCGCTCATCCATTTCTCAAACATTATGTAGTGCGGGAAATCCAACAGAGGAGATCGAGTCTTGTGGGGAAAAGTGCACAAACCTCTGCAGAGTGTACAAACTAATCATGGTTAGCCGTGTCCCCGGTTATGGACATCTTGAGTATCTAGTTCTTGGATTTATCATGTGGATCTCATCACTTTTAATATAATTTGTTTGGGTTTAATGATGATGCTTAATTGGGATTGAGTTGGGTGAACCTTCTCAATGTTTAACAACCACCATGATAGTTAAATAAAATTTATTCCTTTTGTTGTAGGGAAAAATTGGCTTTCCGCAAAACATATTAACCATACAGCCTCCACCAGCCATATATGCATGTAGTGATAGCTTTATTCTGTTCATTACTCTTTTGTGTTGCCTTGCCAGCATATTCCATGTGCTGACCCTTTTCGGGCTGCAACGTATGATGTTGCAGACTTTTCAGACGACGAGTAAGGAGCCATAGGTCGTTGTATTTCACTCAGTGATGTCGTTGGAGTTGATGGACTCACTTTATCTTCCAAGCCTTCCGCTGTTATTGTATTAGATGGCCTTAAGCCATATTTATTGTATTAAGTTCTCTTTTTGAGACATTCGTTGTAATAAGTGTGTGATTGCTACTATGTTATAAATCCTTCAAGTACTGTGCGTGTCAGCATTACCGATCCAGGGATGACACTGATGCACAGAGATCAGACTGTTTGAGGTCTGGTCGCTACAACAGAGTAACACATTAAGCAAGATGACATTATGTAGCGGGATTAACTCAAGCAATATGATGAAAACCCCATCTTTTTATCCTCGATGGCAACAATACAATACGTGCCTTGTTGCCCCTGCTGTCACTGGGAAAGGACACTGCAAGATTGAACCCAATGCTAAGCACTTCTCCCATTGCAAGAAACACCAATCTAGTTGGCCAAACCAAATCGATAGTTCAAAGAGACTTGCAAAGATATCAAATCATGCATATAAGAATTCAGAGGAGATTCAAATAATATTAATAGATAAGCTGATCATAAATCCACAATTCATCAGATCTTGGCAAACACACCGCAAAAGAGTGTTACATCGAATAGATCTCCAAGAACATCGAGGAGAACTTTGTATTGAGAATCAAAGAGAGAGAAGAAGCCATCTAGCTACTAGCTATGGACCCGTAGGTCTGAAGTAAACTAAACTATTCACGCTTCATCGGAGAGGCAATGGTGTTGATGTAGAAGCTCCGTGATTGATTCCCCCTCCGGCAGGATGCCGGAAAAGGCCCCAAGATGGGATCTCACGGGTACAGAAGGTTGTGGCGGTGGAAAAGTGGTTTCGTAGCTCCCCTGGATGTTTTTGGGGTATAAGAGTCTATATAGGAGGAAGAATTAGGTCAGGGGAGCTACAAGGGGCCCACGAGGTCGGGGGCCGCGCCCCACCCCCCTGGGTGCGCCCTCCACCCTTGTGGCCTCCTCGAGGCTCCTATGACTTGCAGTCCAAGTCCCCTGGGTGTCTTCTGGTCCAAGAAAAATCATGGCAAAGTTTTATTCCGTTTGGACTCCGTTTGGTATTCCTTTTCTGCGAAACTCTAAAACAAGGAAAAAACATAAACTGGCACTGGGCTCTAGGTTAATAGGTTAGTCCCGAAAATCATATATAATAGCATATTAATGCATATAAAACATCCAAAACAGATAATATAATAGCATGGAACAATAAAAAATTATAGATACGTTGGAGATGTATCACCTCCCAACGTATTCACCTCAAGGGTGATGTCAACAATAATAACTCATGCTACCCATATTCAACTGGACATATGTGCCTAGATCTTTCCTCGCCACATGATGCTTGCCAAAGGAGAAAATAAAAAGGAATAGAGAGAAAACTTTTGACTCTTTCCATAAAAGTAAATACATAAAAGTAAAAGATAGGCCCTTCGCAGAGGGAAGCAGAGGTTGCCATGCGCTTATTTGTTTGTATGCTCAAGCCCTTAGTGCAAAAGAATGTCATGTTGCATTGTCCCTTGTGATAGCGACCTTTATTATGCAGCCTGTCGCTTTTATTCTTCACCAGCACAAGTTCGTGCAACGCTCAATTTTCTCTTACAGTAAATGATCTCACACATCTAGAAGCAATTTTTACTGCCTTTTTGCAGCGATGACAACTTACTTGATGGATCTTGCTCAATCCCTAGGTAGGTATGGTGGACACTTGAAAATAAGATTTGGGTTTAAGGGTTTTTGGATTCACAAGTAGTATCTCTACTTAGTGCAGAATTTCTATGTGAATATGAACAAACATAAATCATTGAGTTGTCTTCCTTGTCCAACGTCAACAATTTTGGAATATAATATTTTGATGGGGGCTCACAATCACAAAAGATTTCTAGGATAGTATATTTATATATGAATCTTCTCTTCTCTTATTAATCCTTTCATGAGTTGCATCATTGACTAATGCTATGTTTGTCAATCTCTAATAAAATTTTCTACTTATACTTTTCCTTATGTGGTGCCATCACCTACCATAAGATTAGTATATGATCTTCTTGATTTATTTCCTTTCTTTTTATTTATTTCCTTTCTTTTTATTGCAACAAGAAAGTAAAGAAAGCAAAAACTCAAACTAAACTTTATTATATATCTTGCACACGATTACAAGGATAAATCACTAAGCAAACTCTCGAAAAGAAAGGATCAAACTAAACTTTTATTCATCTAAGCAAAAGATCGAACTAAGATAATTAAAGGCAAAAAGATAGTGGGGATGATACGATACCTGGGCACCTCCCCCAAGTTTGGCGAAAGCCAAGGGGAGTGCCCATACCCGATACTCAATTTTCTTTTGGCGGTGCAGAATAAGGTGGTGGTGATGGAGAGATCCTGTCCTTCAAGATCAAAAGATTCTCCAATCTACGTATGATTCTCCGGAGGAAGATGATGTGCTCTTGATGCAGAATATTTTCACGAGTGAGGTATTTATTCTACACACGGACCGTCTCAATGATCCGAAAGGCTGCAATCTCAGTAGGGGTAAGATGAGCAAGGTAAGGCTTGAGGATATTTCTTCATCCTCGGTCGACAGTGCTTGTTCTGCCAACGAGGGTGGATCTACGATAGCCTCCTTGCCCTTATCTCCCCTACCGGCTTCCGTGGGCTCCTCCCTCTTCAGCTCAATCTTCATTAACCAAGCATCTTCTTCCGTGTTGTTGGAGGAGGAGGAAGACATGATGCCTGGCCTGATAGATCTAACCGAAAAAGAGCAAGAAAAGAGAACAGACGATTTCTTCGTGATACGGTGGTCAACAGGTTTGGGGAGTATATAAAGGTTTTTTATCTTGGGAGACAAGCAATCTATAGAAAAACGGAGTCCCGAAGGTGCCCCAAGTGGGCACAACCCACCTGGGCACGCGTGGCTTGCCAGGCGCGCCCTGGTGTCTTGTGCCCACCAGGGTACGCTTCCTGGAAGTTTATTATTTCCTAATTTTCTAAATATTCCAAAACTGACAAAAAATATTTTTGCGGATTTTTCGGAGTACGCTTACTTACCGTATCACGTACCTCTTTATTTTCACGATTCTGGAGTGTTCCGGAAGGACTCTTTTATGTGTTCTTCCGGTGTCAAAGTTTGGATAATATTACTTTCAACATTAATGGGCGTACCTGAGATATAATGTTTTATTCGTTGCCCATTCACAACCTTCGGGTTAGTACCTTCGGCGTTATTTATTTTGAAAGCTCCAGATCGATAAACCTCCTCGATAACATAGGGGCCTTCCCATTTTGAGAGGAGTTTTCCTGCAAAGAATCTGAAACGAGAGTTGTACAAAAGAACTTATTCTCCGACTTTCAACTCACGCTTGTGGATTCTTTTATCATGCCATCTTTTAACTTTTTCTTTGAATAATTTGGCATTTTCCTAAGCTTGGGTTCTCCATTCATCTAATGAGCTAATATCAAATAACCTCTTTTCACCGGCAAGTTTGAAATCATAATTGAGTTCTTTGATTCCCAATATGCTTTATGTTCTAACTCAAGAGGCAAATGACAAGCTTTTCCATAAACCATTTTATAAGGAGACATACCCATAGGATTTTTATATGTTGTTATATAAGCCCAAAGTGCATCATCTAATTTCTCAGACCAATTCTTCCGGGACCTATTGACAATCTTTTGCAAGATTAATTTTATTACTCTATTGCTATGTTCAACTTGACCACTAGACTGAGGATGATAGGGTGATGCAATTCTATGGTTAACATCATACTTGGCAAGCATTTTACGGAAAGCACCATGAATAAAGTATGAACCACCATCGGTCATTAAATATCTAGGGACTCCAAACCTTGGGAAAATAACTTCCTTCAGAATTTTAATACAGGTGTTGTGATCAGCACTACTTGTTGGAATAGCTTCTACCCATTTAGTAACATAATCAACAGCAACCAGAATATGTGTATACCCATTAGAGGAAGGAAAAGGTCCCATGTAATCAAATCCCCAAACATCAAATGGTTCAATAGCAGACATTCATCACAAGATAAGACAAACTTATGGGCATCCTTGAAGAGAGTAGGCCAATAAATCCAGATTGCAATACCTTGTGAGCAGTTCTATCTCACGCATGATGCCCTCCATAAGCTTCGGTGTGACATTTCCGTAGGATTCGTCCCTGTTTATGCTCAGGTACACAATGTCTAATAATACCATCTAGTCCTTCTTTATAAAGATGTGGGTTATCCCAAAAGTAATGTCTTAAATCATAGATTTTTTTTCTTTTGTTGATATGTAAAGCTAATTGGTAAATATTTAGTAACATTGTAATTAGCATAGTCAGCATACCAAGGAGTATTATGAGCAACATTTATTGCAGCTAACTGCTCATCAGGAAAACTATCATCAATAGGTAGTGGGTCATCAAGCACATTTTCAAGCCTAGACAAGTTATCAGCTACGGGGTTCTCAACTCCTTTTCTATTAGTGATATGTAAATCAAATTCTTATAGCAAGAGGACCCATCGAATAAGTCTAGGTTTAACATCTTTCTTTTGAATAAGATATTTAATAGCAGCATGATCAGTGTGAACAATCACTTTTGAATCAACAATATAAGATCTAAATTTATCACAAGCAAACACCACTGCTAAGAATTCTTTTTTAGTAGTTGCATAATTTCTTTGAGCACTGTCTAGAGTTTTACTAGCATAAGGAATAACAGTCCGTTGCTTATCAACTCTTTGTCCTAGAACGGAAGCGACAACATAATCACTAGCATCACACATAATTTCAAAAGGCAAGTTCCAATCAGGTGGTTGAACAATAGGTGCAGAAATTAAGGCTTTCTTGAGTGTTTCGAAGGCTTCTAAACAATAATCATAAAAAACAAGAGGAACATCCTTTTGCAAAAGATTCATAAGAGGCCTAGGAATTTTAGAGAAGTCTTTGATAAATCTCCTATAGAAGTCAGCATGACCTAGGAAACTACGAATACCTTTGATATCCTTAAGACATGGCATTTTCTCAATTGCATCAACCTTAGCTTTGTCCACTTCAATACCTCTTTCAGAAGTTTTATGACCCAAGATAATACCTTCATTAACCATATAGTGGTACTTCTCCCAATTCAGGACGAGATTTGTTTGCTCGTATCTCTGCAAAACTCGATCCAGATTGCTTAAACAATCATCAAAAGACTTCCCATAAACAGAGAAGTCATCCATGAAAACCTCAACAATCTTTTCACAAAAGGCAGAGAATATAGCAGACATACATCTTTTAAAGGTAGCAGGTGCATTGCATAAACCAAAATGCATACGTCTATAAGCATAAGTTCCAAAGGGACAAGTTGAAGTGGTCTTTTCTTGATCAGGTTGAGAAGCAGGTATTTGTGAAAAACCAGAATATCCATCAAGGAAGCAAAAGTGTGTGTGCTTATATAATCTTTCCAGCATTTGATCAATAAAAGGCATAGGATAATGATCTTTTCTAGTTGCTTTGTTTGATTTTCCAAAATCAATCACCATTCTATAGCATGTAACAATTCTTTGTGGAATGAGTTCATTTTTATCATTAGGAACAACAGTAATACCGCCCTTCTTAGGGACATAATGAATAGGACTTACCCATCTACTATCAACTATACTTGCTTCCAGAAGTTTTAATATTTTCGTTCTTACCACTTCCTTCATTTTTGGATTTAACCGACGTTGATGATCAACAACGGGTTTAGCATCAGGTTCCATATTAATCTTGTGCTGACATAGAGTGGGACTAATTTAAGTCATCACGATTATATCCAATAGCAGCTCGGTGCTTCCTTGGAACTTTCAATAATCTTTCTTCTTCATGTTCTGAAAGTTTAGCACTAATAATAACAAGATATATCTTCTTTTCATCAAGATAAGCATATTTCAAAGTGTCTGGCAATTGTTTTAATCAAACACAGGATCACCTTTAGGTGGAGGAGGACCTCCTAGAGTTTCAATAGGCAAATTGTGTTTAAGGAGAGGACGTTGTTCAAAGAAAATCTTATCTATTTCATTTCTTTCATGCATATGTAATTCATTTTCATGGTCTAGCAAATATTGTTCTAAAGTATCAGTAGGTGTCACAGCAATAGAAGCAAGACCAATTATTTCATCCTTACTACGCAATTCTTTTTCATGAAGCTTTCTACTAAACTTGGAAAAATTAAAATCATGAGACTCATCCCCAAAGCTAACACCGACATTTTGTTTCTCACAATCTATTTTAGCATTAACAGTGTTCAAGAAAGGTCTACCAAAGATAATGGGACAGAAGTCATCTTGTGGGGAACCAAGAACAAGAAAATCAGGAGGTCATTTTATTTTCCCACACAAGACTTCAACATCTCTAACAATCCCAATTGGTGAAATAGTGTCTCTATTAGCAAGTTTAATAGTAACATCTATGTCTTCTATCTCTGCGGGTGCTATGTCATTCATAATTTCTTGATATAGAGTGTAAGGAATAGCACTTACGCTAGTAGCTATGTCACATAAGCCATGATAACAGTGATCTCCTATTTTAACTGAGACAACATGCATGCCAACAACAGGTCTATGATTATCCTTTTATCAGGTTTGGCAATTCTAGCAGCTTCTTCACAGAAGTAAATAACATGCCCATCTACGTTTTCTTCCAAGAGATCCTTAATCATAGCAACACTAGGTTCTACTTTGGTTTGTTCATCAGGTTTAGGTGTTCTAATATAACTTTTGTTAACCACAGTTGATACTTTAGCATGTTCCTTTATCCTAACAGGGAAAGTTGGTTTCTCAATATAAGCAGTAGGAACAACTGGATCAACATTATAAAGTATGGTTTCTTCTTTAATTGGTACTGGTTCTTTTGTTTCTTATTAAATAGGTGGGTGATATTTAAACCACTTCTCTTTGGGGAGATCAACATCAGTAGCAAATGATTCACAAAAGGAGGCTACTATCTCAGAGTCAAGTCCATATTTAGTGCTAAACTTTTGAAAAGCATCGGTATTCATAAAAGATTTAACACAATCATATTTAAGCTTAATACCTGACTCTTACCTTCGTCGAGTTCCCAATCTTCAGAGTTGCGTTTAATTCTTTCCAAAAGATCCCACCAGAATTCAATAGTCTTCTTCATAAAAGAACTAGTACAAGAAGTATCAAGCATGGATTGATCATCACGACAAAGTCGAGCATAAAAATTCTGGATAATAATTTCTCTTGAGAGCTCATGATTGGGGCATGAATATAACATTGACTTAAGCCTCCCCCAAGCTAGAGAATTACTTTCTCCTTTACGAGGCCAAAAATTATATATATAATTCCGATCACGATGAACTAGATGCATAGGATAATTTTTTTGTGGATCTCCAATTTCAATCGATTCCAATTCCAAGATCCAATATCATCGCATAGCCTATACCATGCCAATGCTTTTCCCTTCAAATATAAAGGGACAACCTTTTTCATAACTTCATCTCTAGGTAAACCTGCAAACAAATTTGTTCCACATATATCAAGTGCATATCAGGATGTTCGGTTCCATCTCCTGCATAAGGATTAGCTAGCAGTTGTTCTATCATACCCGAAGGATATTCATATTCAATATTTTCAGCAGGTGCAGTAGATTCAGGGGTAGCTAATTGTGGTTCCGGTCGAGGTGAAGATATCCTGAAGAAACCCCTCAAAGGATTGTTTTCCATAGTAACAAGTGACAATAAATTTCAACACACTATATAAATGTTTCCTTACCAAATTCCACTTACCAAAGGCGCTTCACTCCCCGGCAACGGTGCCAGAAAATAGCCTTGATGACCCACAAGTATAGGGGATCAATTGTAGCTCTTTTCGATAAGTAAGAGTGTCGAACCCAATGAGGAGCAGAAGGAAATGACAAGTGGTTTTCAGCAAGGTAATGTCTGCAAGTGCTGAAATTGTAAGTAGCAGAGTAGTTTGATCGCAAGATAATTTGTAAGGATCAAGTAACAATAGTAGTAACAAAAGTGCAGAAAGGTAGCCCAATCATTTTGAGGCAAATGACAGGCCAAAATAGTCTCTTATAATAAGCAAAGCATTCTTGAGGGTACACGGGAATTTCATCTAGTCACTTTCACCATGTTGGTTCGATTTGTGTTCGCTACTTTGATAATTTGATATGTGGGTGGACCGGTGCTTAGATGTTGTTCTTACTTGAACAAACATCCTACTTATGATTAACCCTCCCGCAAGCATCCACAACTACGAGAAAAGTATTAAGAACAAATTATAACCATAGCATTAAACTTTGGATCCAATCGGTCCCTTACAGAATAGCGCATAAACTAGGGTTTAAGCTTCTGTCACTCTCGCAACCCATCATCTAAGTGCTACCCCACAATGAGTTCCCTTAGGCCCAAATATGGTGAAGTGTCATGTAGTCGACGTTCACATGACACCACTAAGGGAATCACAACATACATACTATAAAAATATCAAACACATATCAAGTTCACATGATTACTTGCAACATGATTTCTCCCGTGACCTCAAGAACAAAAGTAACTACTCACAAATGATAATCATGATCATGATTAAAGGGGTATTAAATAGCATATTGGATCTGAACATATAATCTTCCACCAAATAAACCATATAGTAATCAACTACAAGATGTAATCAACACTACTAGTCACCCACAAGCGCCAATCTATAGTTCCGGTAACAAGATTGAACACATGAGATGAACTAGGGTTTGAGATGAGATGGTGCTATTGAAGATGTTGATGGAGATTGCCCTCCCCCAGATGGGAGAGTTGCTGGTGATGACGATGACGATGATTCACCCCCCCCCCCCCCCCCCCCCCCGCGGGAGGAAAGTTCCCCCGACGGAATCGCTCCGCCGGAGAGCAAAAGTGCTCCTGCCCAAGTTCCGCCTCGAGACGGCGGCGCTCCGTCCCGAAAGTCCTCCCCTTATTTTTTTTCTAGGTCAAAATGACCTATATACCAGAAGATGGGCACCGGAGGTGGGCCTGGGTGAGCATAACCCACCAAGGCGCACTTGGGCTCCCTGGCGCACCCAGGTGGGTGGTGCCCACCTGGTGGTCCCCCTCTAGTAGTTATTTGCTCCAATTTTCCTTAAATATTCCATAAAAAATCTCCGTGAAGTTTCAGCTCATTTGGAGTTGTGTAGAATAGGTAGAGTGACGTAGCTTTTTCAGGTCCAGATTTCCAGCTGCCGGAATTCTCCCTCTTTGTGTGTACCTTGCATATTATGAGAGAAAAGGCATTAGAATTACGCCAAAAAGCATTGTTATGGATAAAAACATCATAAATAACAGTAGGAAAACATAATGCAAAATGGACGTATCAACCGCCAATGCCTTCTAGTGATTTGTCCCCTGTAATGTTAATATGCAATCTGATGTTCAGTTAACAGTTTGGTCCTCTGAAATGTAATGTTCAGTTAATAGTTTGGTCCTCTGAAATGTAATGTTCAGCTAACAGTTTGGTCCAACAATTGCTACATTTCGTAGTACTGTTCTCAAGCATTCTTTGTTTTGTTAACTATCTTATATTCTAGTACATGTTTCTATTCTGCAATGTCATGCTCAGTTAACTGTTTTGGTTCATTTGGTCTGTTGTCCATTTAACTGTTTGGTTCAATTCTACAATTTGATTTTTGTTTGCTGTGGGTAGAATTTTGTATTGTTATGCATGCGAAATAAATCAAATTTGGCTGTACTCAATACATATTCTACTGATAGTATGGCAACTCTCAGTTAACCTAATCAAGATCTTCCTTATGTGTGATGCAGGGAAACAATGGGAGACACTGCGGTTTACGATCGAGGTTTGCTCATGCATGGTCCTTTCGCTAATACTCCCTCCATTCCAAATTAGTTGACTTGAATTTGTGTAAATATGGATGTATCTATACTTGTTTAGTGTCTAGATAAATATGGGTCACGTAATTTGGAATGGAGGGAGTAGCACACTATTGTGCAGTTGGAGGAATCATTCTAATATTTAGGTTTCTTACAATTTGGTCTTGCACATGTAGGTCCTGCTGTCAGAGGCTTAGACCCACTGTTCGACCCATTTTGCATACGGGAAATGAGATGTCCATGAAATCAGTCAAGTGAAGAAACTCATAAAGATTGTTAGGATGAAGAAACTTGCGATGAATAATAGCAAGATCTTTGTTTGCATAATTAAGAAGACATCAGTCAGCTATAGGATGGTACTAACTCTTTTACCTTGTTTTTACCCCTTGAGCCATTTCAAAATTTATAACAACGATTTATGCATATCTTTGTTTTCAGTACTTTTCAAAGCAGTTCACCAATGATTACCTCTCAAACCACCTGCATGGTCAAGAGGCGAGGAAGGTATCCATTCAACACCCACGGTACAATATTGAAGTCTTCCTGAAGAGGACGAAGGTTGGGCGGGAAATTATCCATAGCCACTGGCCTAAAGTTGCAAGGACATTCAACATCACTGAAGGCTCAATATTTGCCTTCTGCTTCTACAGTTTCCTAGATGAGATTCATCTGTCTATTTACCGCGTATGATGCTACTTTCCAAAGGTTTTTGATGTTGCATATGAAACATGGTGCTGTTGTGTAATGTCGTAACTGAGTGCCGAAGCTATCTGATGTAATTCTATTATGAAATCCTGGTTGCCGTTATACATATATGAAATATCTGGTGTGTTTTATAAGAAATATCAATTTGATTACTACATGGATTATCAATAATGGGCTAATTACCCTGCTTATTGGGGTTTCCTATGGCAGACGGTTACTCAGACAGCACCGTGGGCGATGAACTCAAACAATCCACACGGTTCCTAGAAAGTAGGCGTGTTCGAATAACTAACAATCACACACGACTTCCGGCAGAGAACTGTGTGTTTTAGGCCACCTTGCACAAACGTTTCCACAAAAAAAAACTATGTTTGATATACATACGAACGAAAATGTTTTTCTGGGATTCACCGTGTGGGATGTACATACGAACGAAAACGATTGGGTTTCGATGCCTAGCTAGATCGCACACGAGCTCTTTTTGCCCCAGCCTGTTTGCCAGGAGGGCCTATCCCCGACGATTTCTGGGTCATGTGGGAAGGACCCCCCCCCCTATCGCCCACACTCACTTGGCAATGGTTCCAAACGCCGTCGTGGAAAGGGGTTAAAAACTGTTTGTATAGCAGGTCTCTGCACCAGTGTTGGTTCCAGTATTTTTTATTTATTGTAAAACAATTCTCCAAAAAGTTTCGTCCAAATCTGAGAACTTTTATTTTTGCACAAAAACAACACCATGGTAGTTCTGCTGAAAACAATGTCAGTCCGGGTTAGTTTCATTCAAATCACGCAAATTAGAGTCCAAAACAAGAGCAAAAGCGTTAGGAAAAGTAGATACGATGGAGACGTACCAACTCCCTCAAGCTTAACCCATTGCTTGTCCTCAAACAATTTAGTGGACAAACTGAAAGTGATAAAGAAAAACTTTAACGAACTCTTTAGTTCTTGCTTACATATATATGCTTATGTAGCACCCAGGTTTTCAGCAAAGATCATGACTAACCAGGTCAACAATAACTCCTAGAAATTATATTAACCCATATCAATAGCATAACCAACTAGCGAGCAATAATAAGATATCTCAAATGCCAACACTTTGTCAAAACAGGCATGATATAATATGACAACGGTGGTATCTCGCTAGCTCTTTCTGTGACTGCAAAACATAAATGCAGAGCACCTTCAAAGTTCAAGCAACGACTAACACATTGTAATTCATGGTAGAAAAGATCTAGTCATGATGCATTCAACATTAATTATACACAATGCATGAGGATGAAAATAGTGCTCTCAGGTCTGGCGCTTGTTTGAGAAAGTGATGACTCAACATAAAACTAAATAGATAGTCCCTTCATAGAGGGAAGCAGAGATTTACAGAGGTGCCAGAGCTCAAAGCTTAAATCCGAGATAAATATAATTTTTGGAGGTGCACCCTTCCTGTCAACATTATGACCAAGAGTTATCAATATCTTCCATGCTAAACACATTAGCGGTGGTTCCCAAGCGGTAAACCTAAGTTTTACTCCCCCCACCAACAAACACAATCCACGGCTAGCCGAATCCATGGGTACTGTCCATACAAACAACAATTCTGGGGCTGTTTTGTTTAATTATTTGCAATTTTTGATTTCGGGACTGGGCATCCCTATTACCAGCCCCTCTCGTGAAGGACGAGTGAATAAACACTCTATATGAGAATAACCCGCTTAGCATGGAAGATACTGACCGCCCCCTGTCGCTCCATGAGGGGTCCAGGCACACAAAACAGATGTTCATTTGAAATTTTAGAGGTGGCACATGCAAATTTACTTGGAACGACAGGGTAATACCGCATATAGGTAGATGTAGTGGACTCATCTGGAATAACTTTGGTTTAAGGATTTTGATGCACAAGAAGTATTTCCGCTTAGTAAGGGCGAAGGCTAGCAAACAGGTTGAGAAGCGGCCAGCTAGAGAGTGAAAACGGTCATGAACATGTGTTATGCATAATCAACATTGAATACTAGCATGAGTAGGATATGAATACCGTGAACATAAATATCGTAGAGGCTATGTTGGTTTTAATTCAACTACATGCATGAACATGTGTCAAGTCAAGCCACCAGAAACATTCAGAGGAGGATACTATATCTTGATACTACATCACAACCATTTTAAATGCATGTTGACATCCAAGATAAATCATTATCCCTCCTAGCTATTTATGCATGGCATAAGCAACTATAATCTCTAATTGTCATTGCAAACATGTTTGATCATAATATGCTGAATCATGGATACTGAGTTAAACATATTTACAAAAACAAAAACAAGTTGAATTCATACCCATTTCTCCCTGCCACAGTCACTTCATCAAATATCGTCATTATTGCCTTTCACTCGCATGACCGAATGATATGAAAATAATAATAGTCCAAGAGTGCCGTGTACTAAGCTCGAAATCTGCAAGCATTTTTTTCAAAAGGAGAAGACAAGGTAATTTGAGCTCTTGTTAGATCAACAGTAATGTATATGAGAGCCACTCAACATTTTCATTGTGGCATTCTCCTTGGTACGACTCAAGAAAAAGAAAAGAATTTCAGAGAAACACACAGAAATATTTTTGAAGTTTTTAGTTTTTCTTGAAGAAAGCAAACTAAAGAAGGAAAAACAAAAACAAGAAAAACTATTTACACGGGAAAGCTCCCCGCAAGCAAAAGAAGAATCGAGAAATCTTTCCGTGTTTTCTTTTAAAATACAACTAATTTAAACTAGAAAGAGAAACCGAAAATAAGCAAGAAGTATTTTTGGGTTTTCTCAAAGTTTTTCAAACACACAAGAAGAAAGCGAGAAAATAAATCTAGCATGGATAATACAATGAAAAAGTGTGGACACCGACAACTGGAATGAAATGTGTGAACATGAATGTAATATCGGTGGAAATACATACTCCCCCAAGCTTAGGCTTTTGGCCTAGCTTGGTAATCACCAACCGTAGTAGCCATCCGGTCCCATGTAGAAGTGTTGTGACGGCAGCACCTGAGCATCCCACTCCTGAGGCTCCTGCTCTACCACTGCCTGGTCATTCCGGTAGGCAATAATGTCCTCTAGCATGACCCTGTATCCGCCCCTGGCAATAAAATCAAACCAAGCTGGTGCAGGCAATGGGATAACATCACGGGTTTCCACACAGAAAACCACGTTGTAACGAATGTTATGAAAAGAATCGGCAGTGTCGATAAACTGGTGATCCTCCAACGCTTGGTGATCTAGATAAACTCGGGGCAAAGGATAATCATGTTGGGGTATACGAACATTAAAGTGACTCGCTAAGCGATTAGCATAAATACCACCATGAATTTTTCTCTTAGTTCTGTTGAGGTGCAGACGATGTGCAATAATAGCCCCTAGGCTAATAGTGTGATCATTGTGTAGTGCACGGCATAAAATGGCGAGGTCCGGGGCACTGAGTGCACCAACCTTCTCCCTAGCGCTTAAACACTTTGCGATGAATAAAGCAACGTAATGCATAGAAAGGAAAATGCAAACTAGTGGCGGTGGCTTTCAACACGCCTCTCTCATCCCCCACTGTCAAAGTGAGAAGAAAGTCCTCAAACTCTGTTAGTCTAGGATCCCTTAATTCCCCATCAGAGGGGATCAAACATATGTCACAAAAGTCAGTGAGTGGTATCTGATGGGTTTCAGCATATAAATTAAACCGGGCCTCAGGAGGATTGTTCCTATTCAGAAAATGAAAATGGTTGTTGGTCACACTCATATGCGAGCAATTTGTAAGGAGGTGGTGTTGGTCACACTCAGCTGCGAGGAAGTCGGTCAGCCCTGCATTTGCAATGAATTGGGCAAACTCTTGATGGAATGGGGCCTCCTCCATGAAGGCATTATGCGGCCATTCGCACGGCCGCACGTCTGCCGTTTTTGGAGTGTTGAGGTCTTTGTCCGATGACTCATCAATGACTCCCTTAGCATTCTTCTTCGAGGAAAACTTCTTGAAGATACTCATCTTATTCCTATAAATAAAATTCTAAAAAATTTAGTCCACAAAATTTTTGTCAACAAAACTTCACAAGATTGATAGCAACTACTCATATGGATGTCTAGAGGCCATATCAAGCATTCAAACTACTTGGAGCTCCAAGAATTCAACATGCAAGCACATTTACAACAACACCGAGAGTAGCTAATTATTCAAAATACCACTAAAGCAAAAACTAGTTGGAGCAATGGAAGAGTCACATACCAAGTAGCAATCCCCCAAAATAGTTTCAGAAATGGAATTTCGAGCAAAGAGATCGAAATCCGCGGGTCTGAGAGCAAGAACACGAGAGAGAGAGAACTATGGTGATTTTTTCTGGAGGTAGGAGATGACATGGGCTAAAGAGATAAGTGAGGGGACTCACGTGGGGTCACCACTCACCAGGGCGCGCCTGGGGTGGCTGGCACGCCCTGGTGTCTTGTGGGCACCAGGGGCACCCCCCTCTGATGTTACTTGTACCAGAAATTCTCACATATTGAAAAAATTCGTGTAAAAATTTCAGGTCATTATGAGCACTTTTATTTTCTACCACTTTTTTATTGCACAAAAAATCCAGAGAACAGGATAAACATGGCATTTTATTTTATTTAACTAAGAAAAACAGAAAACAGAAGGTAGGGACAGAAACTTGTGCTTACTAGATTCATCGACTTCATACCTCTCCAAAATGATCCATTAATAAGGTTGATCAAGTCTTATTAACCACTTTCGGTTAGCATGAAACCGAAGAACTTTTGTAAAAACACTAAGTTACCTCAACCGGGATATGCATATCCCCAACAATAAGTGTGTCATATTTCTTTTCGGCAGTAGGTAGAGGGAGTTGAAAACTTCTAATAGTAATTGTCGAAGATTATTCAATAACATTAATACCATTCACTTGAAATTGTTTCTTCAGAAAGTGCACCGTATATATGCTCATTACCATTGATACGAAAAGTGACATTGCTTTTATTGCCATCAATAATAGCCCCTGCAGTATTCAAAAAGGGTCTACCAAGGATAATCGACATGTTGTCGTCCTCGGGCATCTCAAGTATAACAAAGTCTGTTAAGATAGTAACATTTGCAACAACAACGGGCACATCCTCACAAATACCGATAGGTATTGCAGTTGAATTGTCAGCGATTTGCAAAGATATTTCAGTAGGTGTGAGTTTATTCAAATCAAGTCTTTTATATAAAGAGAAAGGCATAACACTAACACCAGCTCCTAAATCACACAAAGCAGTTTCGACATAATTTCTTTAGATGGAGCAAGGTATAGTTGGTATTCCTGGATCTCCAAGTTTTTTAGGTACTCCATCCTTAAAAGAATAATTAGCAAGCATGGTGGAGATTTCTGCTTCAGGTATTTTTCTTTTATTAGTGACAATTTATTTCATGTATTTTGCATAAGGGGCCATCTTTAAAATATCAGTCAAACGGGTACGCAAAAAGACTGGCCTAAGCATTTGAGCAAAAGTGTTCAAATTCTTCATAATATTTTTTCTTAGAAGGTTTGGGTGGAAAGGGCAGGGGTCTCTGAACCCATGGCTCTCTTTCTTTACCATGTTTTCTAGCAACAAAGTCTCTTTTATCATATCGTTTATTTTTAGGTTGTGCGTTATCAAGATCAACAGCAGTGTCGGTGGAAACGACACCTATGGGATCACAGAATCCCTACTACGGTTGGCGGGGCGCGGGGTTGTGAGAAGAGCAGGTCTAACAGGAAGCACACGGATCGTTTACCCAAGTTCGGGCCGAAAAGGTGCGTGATGACCCACAAGTATAGGGGATCTATCATAGTCCTTTCTATAAGTAAGAGTGTCGAACCAACGAGGAGCAGAAGGAAATGATAAGCGGTTTTCAGCAAGGTATTCTTTGCAAGCACTGAAATAATAGGTAACATATAGTTTTGTGATAATATAATTTGTAACGAGCAACAAGTAACAAAAGTAAATAAAGTGCAGCAAGGTGGCCCAATCCTTTTTGTAGCAAAGGACAAGCCTGGACAAACTCTTATATAGAGAAAAGCGCTCCCGAGCACACATGGGAATTATCGTCAAGCTAGTTTTCATCACGTTCATATGATTCGCGTTCGGTACTTTGATAATTTGATGTGTGGGTGGACCGGTGCTTGGGTGCTGTTCTTACTTGAACAAGCATCCCACTTATGATTAACCCCTATTGCAAGCATCCGCTACTACAAAAGAAGTATTAAGGTAAACCTAACCATAGCATGAAACATATGGATCCAAATCAGCCCCTTACGAAGCAACGCATAAACTAGGGTTTAAGCTTCTGTTACTCTAGCAACCCATCATCTACTTATTACCTCCCAATGCCTTCCTCTAGGCCCAAATAAGGGTGAAGTGTCATGTAGTCGACGTTCACATAACACCACTAGAGGAGAGACAACATACATCTCATGAAAATATCGAACGAATACCAAATTCACATGACTACTAATAGCAAGACTTCACCCATGTCCTCGGGAACAAACGTAACTACTCACAAAGCATATTCATGTTCATAATCATAGGAGTATTAATATGCATATAGGATCTGAACATATGATCTTCCACCAGATAAACCAACTAGCATCAACTACAAGGAGTAATCAACACTACTAGCAACCTACAAGTACCAACCCCGGACTTAGAGACAAGAATTGGATACAAGAGGTGGACTAGGGTTTGAGAGGTGATGGTGCTGGTGAAGATGTTGATGGAGATTGGCCCTGTCCCGATGAGAGGAGCGTTGGTGATGACGATGGCGATGATTTCCCCCTCCCGGAGGGAAGTGTCCCCGGCAGAACAGCTCCGCGGGATCCCTAGATTGGTTCCGCCAAGGTTCCGCCTCGTGGCGGCGGAGTCTCATCCCGAAAGCTTTCTTATGATTGTTCTTCGGACGAAAGACTTCATATAGCAGAAGATGGGCACCGGAGGGCCAACAAGGGGCCCACGAGGGTGGAGGGCGCGCCCAGGGGGTAGGGCACACCCCAACCCTCGTGGCCAGGGTGTGGGCCCCCTTTGGTATTTCTTCCGTTCAGTATTTTTTATTATTTCCAAAAATAACTTTCATGGAGTTTTAGGACTTTTGGAGTTGTGCAGAATAGGTCTCTAATATTTCCTCCTTTTCCAGCCCAGAATTCCAGTTGTCGGCATTCCCCCTCCTTATGTAAACCTTGTAAAATAAGAGAGAATAGGCATAAGTATTGTGACATAATGTGTAATAACAACTCATAATGCAATAAATATCGATATAAAAGCATGATGCAAAATGTACGTATCAACTGCCCCAAGCTTAGACCTCGCTTGTCCTCAAGCGGAAGCCGATAACGATAAATATGTCCACATGTTTAGAGGTAGAGGTGTCGATACAATAAAATACGGACATGAGGGCATCATGATTATTCTTAAAACAGCAACATATATGGATAATGTCATATGATTCCTTATGCTCAAGTAATAATCTATTCACAATGCAAAGTATGAATCAGAAACTTCATTGAGAACCATCAAACTATAATCTCAGTCATTGAAGCAATTGTAATTTATCATAACATCAGAAAGAGTCTATGTCAGAGCATTTCAGCAAGTCCACATACTCAACTATCATTTAGTCTTTCACAATTGCTAACGCTCACGCAATACTTGTGGTTACGGAATTTTAATCGGACACAGAGAAAGATAGGGGCTTATAGTTTCGCCTCCCAACCTTTTACCTCAAGGGTAATGTCAACAATAATGACTCATGCCAACTTACATCCAATTAGATATATATGTCTGGATCTTTCCAACACACTGTGCTTGCCAAAGGATAAAATATAAAAAGGAAAGGTGAAGATCACCATGACTCTTGCATAAGGTAGAAGATAATAGTAAAAGATAGGCCCTTCGCAGAGGGAAGCAGAGCAGAGTTGGATGCACAAAATCTTAATGCGAAAGAACGTCACTTTATATTGCCACTTGTGATATGGACCTTTATTACGCAGTCCGTCGCTTTTATTTCTTCCACATCACAAGATCGTATAAAGCTTATTTCCTCCACACCAATCAATCATACATATTTAGAGAGCAATTTTTATTGCTTGCACCGATGACAACTTACTTGAAGGATCTTACTCAATCCATAGGTAGGTATGGTGGACTCTCATGGAAAAACCGGGTTTAAGGGTATTTGGAAGCACAAGTAGTATCTCTACTTGGTGCAAAGAATTTGGCTAGCATGAGGGGGAAAGGCAAGCTCAACATGTTGGATGATCCATGACAATATACTTTATTTCAGATATAAGAAAACATAACCCATTACGTTGTCTCCCTTGTCCAACATCAACTCTTTAGCATGTCATATTTTAATGAATGCTCACAATCATAAAAGATGTCCAAGATAGTATATTTATATGTGAAACCTCTCTTTCTTTATTACTTCCTATTAATTGCAACGATGACCAAAGCAATGTTTGTCAACTCTCAACAACTTTTAATCATCATACTCTTTCTATGTGAAGTCATTACTCTTCATAAGATCAATATGATGTCCTTTTATTTATTTTTATTCTTTTCTCTTTTCTTTTATTCACTCAAGATCATAGCAAAATAATCAAGCTCTTGAATTAACACTAATCTTTATTATATAGCTCACGGACTCGATTACATAGAGGGATCATAAACCAAACCTCAAAACTAGATCATACTAAAACTTTATTCTACTAGATCAAGATATTATTAAAAGGATCGAACTAAGAAAAACGGTAAAGATAGGAGTGTGATGGTGATACGATAATGGGGCACCTCCCCCAAGCTTGGCAGTTGCCAAGGGGAGTGCCCATACCCATATGATTATGTTTCCTTTTTCGGAGATGGTGATGATGGAGTTGTTGATGATGAAAGTTGTGTCTTTAGCTTCTTCATACAGTAATTGAAAAGGGCAATTTCCTCCTTTAAATCATCGACCTCCGATTCCAGCTTCAAGATATTGTCACATAAATCTCCTTTGCTTTTCTGCTGAAAACGAGAAGGAATAGATCGGTTGTTAGATAGTTTAGCCCTCTTAGGGAGACTAGATTTCTTGAACATGCATATCCCCAGGTTGAGGTAGAGGGACATCCTCCTCCTCCGAACTTGAATCATTGATCCTCATCAAATGAGCATCCTCCTCCTCATCCGTAGTTCGACCACAAGGAGATAGATCCCCATAGGTCTTTGGGTCAGCAATTAGGTGTGAGACATAGCTCTCTTCGTCGGAATCCTAAGATGACATCTTGCTCCAAATCTGCTACAGAAACAGCTCGAAACGAAAACAGAGGATATTTGCGTGATACAGGAGTCAAAACCTTCGGGAGATTATATAATGAATTTTTACCGACCAAAAAACGTGTTGTGCAAGAAAACGGAGTCCGGAGAGCGCACGGGGTGCCCACGAGGCAGGGGCGCGCCCAAGGGGTAGGGCGCGCCCTCCACCCTCGTGGAGGCCTCGTGTCCATCCCAGACTGCTTCTTATTTTTCTATTTTTCTAAATATTCCAAAACAGAGAAAAATTGCCATTAGAACTGTTTTGAAGTCGGTTTACTTACCGTACCACATACCTATTCCTTTTCGGAGTCTGAAGCATTCCGGAAAGTGTCCCTTATGTATTCCTTCGGGGTCGCGGTTTCAATAACATTGGTTTCAACATTTATGGGATTACCTGAGATATAATGTTTGATTCTTTGACCGTTCACCACCTTAGGATTTGTGCCTTCGAAGTTGTTGATTTTCATGGCACCGGAGCGATAGACCTCCTCGATAACGTAAGGACCTTCCCATTTAGAGAGAAGTTTTCCTGCAAAAAATCTTAAACGAGAGTTGTATAGCAATACATAATCACCTACATTAAACTCACGCTTTTGTATCCTTTTGTCATGCCATCTTTTAACTTTTTCTTTAAACAATTTTGCATTCTCATAAGCTTGGGTTCTCCATTCATCAAGTGAGATATTGTCAAATAACCTCTTCTCATCGGCAAGTTTGAAATCATAGTTGAGCTCTTTAATAGCCCAATAAGCGTTATGTTCTAGTTCGAGAGGTAAGTGACATGCTTTTCCATAAACCATTTTATACGGAGACATACCCATAGGATTTTTATATGCAGTTCTATAGGCCCATAATGCATCATCAAGTTTCTTGGACCAATTCTTCCTAGATCTATTAACAGTCTTTTGCAAAATTAATTTGAGCTCTCTATTGCTCTATTCTACTTGACCACTAGACTGTGGGTGATAAGGAGATGCAATTCTATGATTAACATCATACTTAGCAAGCATTTTACGAAAAGCACCATGAATAAAATGTGAACCACCATCAGCCATTAAATATCTGGGGACTCCAAACCTCGGAAAGATAACTTCTTTAAGCATTTTAATAGAAGTGTTATGATCATCACTACTAGTGGGAATAGCTTCTACCCACTTAGTAACGTAATCAACAGCAACTAAAATATGTGTATATCCATTAGAGGCAGGAAACGGTCCCATATAATCAAAGCCACAAACATCAAATGGTTCAATAACAAGTGAATAATTCATAGGCATTTCTTGATGTCTACTAATATTACCAATTCTTTGACATTCATCGCAAGATAAGACAAACTTACGGGCATCCTTGAAGAGAGTAGGCCAATAAAAACCGGATTGCAATACTTTATGTACAGTTCTATCTTCAGTGTGGTGTCCTCCATAAGCCTCGGAGTGACACTTGCGTAGGATCTATTCCTATTCATGCTCAGGTACACGACGTCTAATAACACCATCTACTCCTTCTTTATAAAGATGTGGGTCATCCCAAAAGTAATGTCTCAAATCATAGAAGAACTTTTTCTTTTAATGGTATGTGAAACTAGGTGGCATAAATTTAGCAACAATGTAATTAGCATAATCAGCATACCATGGAGCAGTACGAGAAGCATTTATGACATTTAATTGTTCATCAGGAAAGCTATCATCAATAGGTAGTGGGTCATCAAGAACATTTTCCAACCTAGACAAGTTGTCTGCAACGGGGTTCTCAGCTCCCTTTCTATCAATAATATGTAAATCAAATTCTTGTAGCAGGAGAACCCATCTAATAAGTCTAGGTTTAGCATCTTTCTTTTCCATAAGATATTTAATAGCAGCATGATCAGTGTGAATAGTTACTTTAGAATCAACAATATAAGGTCTGAACTTATCACAAGCAAATACAACTGCTAAGAATTCTTTTTCAGTAGTGGCATAATTTCTCTGGGCATTATCTAGAGTTTTACTAGCATATTGAATAACATTTAATTTATTATCAACTCTTTTCCCTAGGACAGCACCTACAGCATAATCACTAGCATCACACATAATTTCAAAAGGTAAATTCCAATCAGGTGGCTGAACGATTGGTGTAGAAATCAATGCTTTCTTAAGTATTTCAAATGCTTCTACACAATCATCATCTAAAACAAATGGTATATCTTTTGCAATAAATTAGTCAGAGGCCGAGAATTTTTTTAGAAGTCCTTAATGAACCTTCTATAAAATCCGGCGTGACCAAGGAAACTTCTTATACCTTTAATGTCCTTGGGACATGGCATCTTCTCAATAGCATCAACTTTAGCTTTATCAACTTCAATACCTCTCTCAGAAATTTTATGCCCCAAGACAATACCTTCATTAACCATAAAGTGGCACTTTTCCTAGTTCAAGACAAGATTAGTTTCTTCACATCTCTGCAAAACTCAATCAAGGTTGCTTAAGCAATCATCAAAAGAGGATCCATAAACGGAGAAATCATCCATGAAAACCTCACATATCTTTTCACAAAAGTCAGAGAATATAGCCATCATGCATCTTTGAAAGGTAGCAGGTGCATTACATAAACCAAAAGGCATATATCTATAAGCAAAAGTACCGAAAGGGCAAGTAAAAGTGGTCTTTGCTTGATCATCAGCTGACACAGGTATTTGAGAGAAACCAGAGTAACCATCTAGAAAGCAAAAATCTGTATGTTTGGATAATCTTTATAGCATTTGATCAATAAAAGGTAAGGGGTAATGATATTTTTAGTAGCATTATTTAATTTGCGGAAATCAATTACCATCCTATAACCTGTAATAATTCTTTGCGGGATCAATTCATCTTTATCATTAGGAACGACGGTAATACCTCCCTTTTTAGGGACACAATGGACATGACTTACCCACTGACTATCAGCAACGGGATAAATAATACCTGCCTCAAGAAGCTTTAGTATTTCTTTTCTTACCACTTCTTTCATCTTAGGATTCAGCCGTCGTTGATGATCATGAACTAGTTTGGCATCTTTCTCCAAATTTATTTTGTGTTGGCATAGAGTGGGACTAATGCCCTTAAGATCATCAAGAGTATATCCAATAGCAGAACGGTGCTTCTTCAGAGTTTTCAATAATCTCTCTTCTTCATGCTCTGAAAGGTTAGCACTAATAATAACAGGATATATATTTTTCTCATCAAGATAAGCATATTTAAGAGTATCGGGTAACGGTTTAAGCTCAAACACGGGATCACCCTTGGGTGGAGGAGGATCCCCTAGGATTTCAACAGGCAAATTGTGTTTCGGGATGGGTTCCTGTTTAAAGAATACTTCATCTATTTCCCTTCTTTCATTCATAAACATATCATTTTCATGCTCTAGCAAATATTGTTCTAAAGGATCACTAGGAGGTACGACAATAGAAGCAAGACCAATAATTTCATCCTTACTAGGCAATTCCTCTTCACGGTGTTGTCTACGAAATTTAGAAAAGTTAAACTCATGAGACATATCACCTAAACCAATAGTAACAACATCCTTTTCGCAGTCTATCCTAGCATTAACAGTGTTCAAGAAGGGTCTACCAAATATAATGGGACAAAAGCTATCTTGTGGCGAACCAAGAACAAGAAAATCAGCAGGATATTTAGTTTTCCCACACAAGACTTCAACATCTCTAACAATTCCCATGGGTGAAATAGTATCTCTATTGGCAAGTTTAATTGTGACATCAATATCTTCTAACTCAGTAGGTGCAATATCATGCATAATTTCTTTGTATAAGTCAATAGGTATTGCACTAGCACTAGCACCCATATCACATAAGCCATGATAACAATGATCTCCTATTTTAACAGAAATAATAGGCATGCCTACCACAGGTCTATGTTTATCTTTAGCACAAGGTTTGGCAATTCTAGCAGTTTCATCACAGAAATGAATAGCATGCCCATCAATATTATCAGACAAGAGGTCTTTAACAATAGCAATATTAGGTTCAACTTTAACTTGCTCGGGAGGTATATAAGTTCTAACATTGCTTTTACGAACCACAGTTGAAGCTTTAGCATGATCCTTTATTCTAACAGGGAAAGGTGGTTTCTCAACATAAGCAGTAGGGACAATAGGATCATTATAAGTGATAGTCTTTTCCTCAACTTTAATAGGTGCAGCTACTTTTACTTCTATGGGAGGATGATATTTAAACCACTTCTCCTTAGGGAGATCAACATGAGCAGCAAAAGATTCATAGAAGGAAGCTACTATCTCAGAGTCAAGTCCATATTTAGTGCTAAATTTACGGAAAACAACGGTATCCATAAAAGATTTAACACAATCAAACTTAGGTGTCATACCTGACTCCTTACCTTCGTCGAGATCCCAATCTTCAGAATTGCATTTAATTCTTTCCACTAAATCCCATTTGAATTCAATAGTCTTCATCATAAAAGAGCCAGCACAAGAAGTATCGAGCATGGTGCGATTGTTATCAGAAAGCCGAGCATAATTTTTTTGAATAATTATCTCTCTTGGGAGCTCATGATTGGGGCATGAATATAACACTGATTTAAGCCTCCCCCAAGCTTGAGCGATGCTTTCTGCTTCGCGAGGCCAAAAATTATATATATAATTGCGATCGCGATGAACAAGATGCATAGGATAAAACTTCTGATGAAATTCCAATTTCAATCATTTGTAGTTCCATGATCCCATATCATCACATAGCATATACCATGTCAATGCATCTCCCTTCAAAGATAAACGGAAGAACTTCTTCTTAATAACCTCGTCGGGCATACCTGCAATCTTAAATAATCCACAAACTTCATCCACATATATTAGGTGCTCATCAGGATGTAATGTTCCATCTCCTGCAAAAGGATTAGCTAGCAGTTTTTCTAACATACCCGAAGGAATTTAAAAGTAAACATTTTCATTTTCAGTAGGTTCATTAGGTTGAGGAGTAACTCTTTGCTCTACTGGTCGGGGTGAAGATACCCCGAACAAGCCCCTCAGAGGGTTACTTTCCATAGTAACAAGTGACAGTAACTTTCAGCACACTATATAAATTTTTCCTTACCAAATTCCACCTACCAAAGGCGCTTCACTCCCCGGCAACGGCGCCAGAAAAGAGTCTTGATGACCCACAAGTATAGGGGATCTATCGTAGTCCTTTCAGTAAGTAAGAGTGTCAAACCCAACGAGGAGCCAAAGGAAATGATAAGCGGTTTTCAGCAAGGTATTCTCTGCAAGCACTGAAATAATAGGTAACAGATAGTTTTGTGATAAGATAATTTGTAACGGGAAACAAGTAACAAAACTAAATAAAGTGCAGCAAGGTGGCCCAATCCTTTTTGTAGCAAAGGACAAGCCTGGACAAACTCTTATATAGAGAAAAGCGCTCCCGAGGACACATGGGAATTATCGTCAACCTAGTTTTCATCATGTTCATATGATTCGCGTTCGGTAGTTTGATAATTTGATATGTGGGTGGACCGGTGCTTGGGTGTTATTCTTACTTGAACAAGCATCCCACTTATGATTAACCCCTATTGCAAGCATCCGCAACTACAAAAGAAGTATTAAGGTAAACCTAACCATAGCATGAAACATATGGATCCAAATCAGCCCCTTACGAAGAAACACATAAACTAGGGTTTAAGCTTCTGTCACTCGAGCAACCCATCATTTACTTATCACTTCCCAATGCCTTCCTCTATGCCCAAATAATGTTGAAGTGTCATGTAGTCGACGTTCACATAACACCACTAGAGGAGAGACAACATACATCTCATCAAAATATCGAACGAATACCAAATTCACATCACTACTAATAGCAAGACTTCTCCCATGTCCTCAGGAACAAACTTAACTACTCACAAACCATATTCATATTCATAATCAGAGGAGTATTAATATGCATATAGGATCTGAACATATGATCTTCCACCAGATAAACCAACTAGCATCAACTACAAGGAGTAATCAACACTACTAGCAACCTACAAGTACCAACCCCGGACTTAGAGACAAGAATTGGATACAAGAGGTGGACTAGGGTTTGAGAGGTGATGGTGCTGGTGAAGATGTTGATGGAGATTGGCCCTGTCCCGATGAGAGGAGCGTTGGTGATGACGATGGCGATGATTTCCCCCTCCCGGAGGGAAGTGTCCCCGGCAGAACAGCTCCGCGGGATCCCTAGATTGGTTCCGCCAAGGTTCCGCCTCGTGGCGGCGGAGTCTCATCCCGAAAGCTTTCTTATGATTGTTCTTCGGACGAAAGACTTCATATAGCAGAAGATGGGCACCGGAGGGCCAACAAGGGGCCCACGAGGGTGGAGGGCGCGCCCAGGGGGTAGGGCACACCCCCACCCTCGTGGCCAGGGTGTGGGCCCCCTTTGGTATTTCTTCCGTTCAGTATTTTTTATTATTTCCAAAAATAACTTTCATGGAGTTTTAGGACTTTTGGAGTTGTGCAGAATAGGTCTCTAATATTTCCTCCTTTTCCAGCCCAGAATTCCAGTTGTCGGCATTCCCCCTCCTTATGTAAACCTTGTAAAATAAGAGAGAATAGGCATAAGTATTGTGACATAATGTGTAATAACAGCCCATAATGCAATTAATATCGATAGAAAAGCATGATGCAAAATGGACGTATCAGTGCGTAATACCCTAGTCCTGCTTTGGTGGATGTATTGAGTGTTCTTGTGTTCTTGAGCTAGCTATGGGGTGTAACTTGCCCAAAAGAGCCGAATCCCTCTCCAGTATGCCATGGGCCTCCTTTTATAGTCGAAAGGGACTGCCACAGTGGCACACAGGAGGTGGAAAGGTCTACAGTGCTGCGAGCTTATCGCCCGTATTACAGGACAAGACACATTTAATGCATCGCTTAGGTGTCCCTTAGCTTTATCGGGGACGGGAACAAGGTCGTCCCGTTCGTCGCCGCCTCGCCTTGCTTCGACACGCGCCCAGGCCAGCGATGCGTGCGGCGCCATGTAGGCAGGCAGGCAGCTGAGGCGGCGCGGTGGTAGGGTCTTCACGAAGATCTGCATGCCACCACGTAGGTGCTTGCTGAGTTGGCTTAGAGGCCGCCTGTCGCCACGCAGGTGCCTTGCCAGCTCGTTGAGCTAGTAGCTGCTTGGGGATGGCGGTGGAGCCCTGGCTGGCGCGGGCCTGGCCGTGGCCCCGCGGATGCCCCCGGCAAGGGTCTTGCCGGGGGCCCGGCAAGGATCTTGCCGTGGCGTTGCAGTCATCCCCGGCAAGGCGCTTGCCGGGGGTCTTGTGGATTCCCTCGGCTGGTCCTCATCTGATCTCACATGTTTATGATCTGGACGAAGAGGTGCCACCACGGAGGTGCCTTCCGAGCCCTGGTTCCAACGTAGTTGGTTGGCTCGGAACCCGTGGGCTCAAGGGTGGCTCGCTCTGTTGGTGTCGGACAAGTCGCCCCGGCAAGGCCCTTGCCGGGGCCGCGGAGGCCGCTCCGGCATGGGTCCTGCCGGGGGAGTCCACCTTGCTCCCTTCGCTATTTGTGTTCCTGGTCTTGGCGTTGTCTCAGTTGTCTTGTGCTTCGGCTTCTCTCCGGCTTCCCTTCTTTGCCCTGCTACGTGCGGCCGTGGCGCATGGCTCTGACTGCCCGTGCACAAGTAAAGGGGTCAAAAGGAGAGCCCCTACTTTTGTACACCAACAGGAGCCCCTGGGCCTGGGCCACACATAAGCGCGACACGTTGTTGCACCAGGCCCAGAATGGTGCGCGGGCAGGTGGGGCGAATTTTACCGCAGTAACTGTTCCGTCCGCTGCGCCTCCCCGCAACCCGCGTTGAACGCGCGACGTGGAGGGTCGTGCGTGACGTGGGGGTCATGCGTGGGGCGGTTCCCGCACGCATGCGTCACGTCGTAGTAAAGTGGCGGCTCGCGCCTTCCCCATAAAAAGAGGGAGGCGTGGAGGCGCGGCTCATTTACTGAGTGAACTCGGGTCGCAGTCTTCAAGGCGCCCATGCCCCACGATCACGGGGCGGGGAACGGCCGCCTCACCCATCCCCTCGATTCTGCTCGCTCGCCACACATCCTCCATGCAGGTGGCAGGCGGTGGGGGCAGGAAACCGGGCCGTCGCTGATTGGGGCAGCGGGTCGGTTCCGATTCCCCGCACCTTCAATCGCTGGATTGGATGAATGGGGTGGCCGAGCCCCGACCCCGCCCCTTTATAAGGAGGGGGAGGGGGACGTCATCCCACATTCTCTCTACATCCATTCTCCTCTTCCTTCACTCCTTTCTTCCACCCGCGGCGAGAGGGGGTGCTGGGCCTTCAACGGTGGCGGCGAGGGTCGCCGCTCGACAGCGCGTTCCCCCTTCTCGGGAGCCCGCGGCGGCGGAGCCGGCCACGAGAGGAAGGGGGTGGGGCTAGGCCGAGGTCGCCGCGGCGGTCGGGGGGAGGGGGGCGAGGCGGCGCGGTGGCCGTGCCTCCGCCAGCGATGCCTCCCGCGATGGAGGGCCACATTGGGGACCAGCCCCGCGTGTTCTTCATCAGGCTACGCCGGGCACCGCGTTGTCATCTCCGCCTCCCCACCCCTTTTGCTCAGGAGATGGAGCTCGATCCGCCCCAGACTCTCAGGCTACACATGAGGGGTTGCGGGAGCGGCGGCACGCGGGTCGACATCGACTTCCCCGCTCCTCACGTCATGTACCTCCATCGTGGGTGGAAGACGTTCACCCGCATCCATAGCCTGGCGGCGGGGCTCATCCTCTACTTCAAGTTAATGGAGGGCAGCCTGCTCTTCGTCAAGGTCTTTGGAGATCTTGGAACTCGCCTAAAGTGATGCGTGGAGAGCTCCTCCGACGATGAAGATTCCTCCTCGAGCGGGAGTGACGAGGATGACAGCGATAGCGGCGACGAGGGAGTCGAGCGGTAGGATGCCGACTCCGACTGACCGCGTCGCCCCTCCCTCGGCCTCGCGCCCTGCCGAGGGCCTTCCTCGTCAAGCTCTCCATCGGGGCGCTCCCCGTCGTCTCCTTGGGCGGCTGGCGTAGGAGGGCCGGAGAAGGCAAAGATGGTGGGTGGCGGCCGTCAAATCAGAGTACGCGGGCACCGACGCCTTCTGCCTCGTCTTCCAGCTCCTTTCCCGGCACCAAGATGTTTTCTTGGTGCCTTCTTCTCCTTGTACCCCGCCTAGTCGCTCGTTTTGCCCTCCTGTTGTCTTGTTCTATCTTGTGATGAGAGGGACAAGAAAGGGATTACGGGCATCTCATCTCATTTTAGTTTGTAAGCCTGCGGGCACTTGTTAGATTTAAAACTTGTAATCCCCTTGCTCATGTTTTTTATTCCGTACGAACTGTACCTGTATGGGACGTTTTTAATGAAAAAGGGTGCTTGCCGGGTTCTATGTGCGTGAGTGATACGTCTCCAACGTATCTATAATTTTTTATTGTTCCATGCTATATTATATTCTGTTTTAGATGTTTATTGGGCTTTATTATACACTTTTATATTATTTTTGGGACTAACCTATTAAACGGAGGCCCAGCCTATTTCAGTGTTTCGAAGGAAAAGGATATCAAACGGAGTCCAAGCGGAATGAAACCTTCAGGAACATGATTTTCGGAACAAACGTGATCCAAAGGACTTGGAGTCTACGTAAAGTAACCAACGAGGAAGGCACGAGGCATAGGGGCGCGCCTACCCCCCCAGGCGGGCCCTCCACCCTCGTGGGCCCCTCGTTGCTCCACCGACGTACTTCTTCCTCCTATATATACCCATGTACCCTGGAAACATCATATACGGAGCAAAAACCCTATTTGCACTGCTGCAACCTTCTGTACCTGTGAGATCCCATCTTGGTGCCTTTTCCGGCGCTCCGCCGGAGGGGGCATTGATCACGGAGGGCTTCTACATCAACACCGTAGCCTCTCCGATGATGTGTGAGTAGTTTACCTCAGACCTTCGGGTCCATAGTTATTAGCTAGATGGCTTCTTCTCTCTCTTTGGATCTCAATACAAAGTTCTCCTCGATCTTCTTGGAGATTCTATTCGATGTAATCTTCTTTTGCGGTGTGTTTGTCGAGATCCGATGAATTGTGGGTTTATGATCAAGATTATCTATGAACAATATTTGAATCTCCTCTGAATTCTTTTATGTATGATTGGTTATCTTTGCAAGTCTCTTCGAATTATCAGTTTGGTTTGGCCTACTAGATTGATCTTTCTTGCAATAGGAGAAGTGCTTAGCTTTGTGTTCAATCTTGCGGTGCTCGATCCCAGTGACAGAAAGGGAAACAACACGTATTTTATTGTTGCCATCGAGGTTAAAAAGATGGGGTTTATATCATATTGCATGAGTTTATCCATCTACATCATGTCATCTTACTTAAAGCATTACTGTGTTCTTATGAAAATAATACTCTAGATGCATGCTGGATAGCGGTCGATGTGTGGAGTAATAGTAGTAGATGCAGAATCGTTTCGGTCTACTTGTCACGGACGTGATGCCTACATACATGATCATACCTAGATATTCTCATAACTATGCTCAATTCTATCAATTGGTTGACAGTAATACGTTTACTCACCGTAATACTTATGCTCTTGAGAGAAGCCACTAGTGAAACCTATGGCCCCCGGGTCTATTTTCCATCATATTAATCTCCCGTAACAAGCTATTTCTGGCGCCGTTTATTTTGCATTCTTTACTTTTAATCTTTATCATAAAAATACCAAAAATATTATCTTATCATATCTATCAGATCTCACTCTCGTAAGTGACCGTGAAGGGATTGACAACCCCTTTATCGCGTTGGTTGCGAGGTTTTTATTTGTTTGTGTAGGTGCGTGGGACTCGAGCGTGGTCTCCTACTGGATTGATACCTTGGTTCTCAAAAGCTGAGGGAAATACTTACGCTACTTTACTGCATCACCCTTTCCTCTTCAAGGGAAAACCAACGCAGTGCTCAAGAGGTAGCAAGAAGGATTTCTGGCGCCGTTGCCGGGGAGTCTACACACAAGTCAAGACATACCAAGTACCCATCACAAACCCTTATCCCTCGCATTACATTATTTGCCATTTGCCTCTCGATTTCCTCTCCCCCACTTCACCCTTGCCGTTTTATTCGCCCTCTCTTTTCCGTTTGCCTCTTTTTCGCTTGCTTCTTGTTTGCTCGTGTGTTGGATTGCTTTCTTATCACGATGGCTCAAGATAATACTAAATTGTGTGACTTTACCAATACAAACAACAATGATTCTTAGCACTCCGATTGCTCCTCTTACCAATGCTGAATCTTGTGAAATTAATGCTGCTTTGTTGAATCTTGTCATGAAAGATCAATTCGCCAACCTTCCTAGTGAAGATGCCGCTACCCATCTAAATAGCTTCGTTGATTTGTGTGATATGCAAAAGAAGAAAGATGTGGACAACGATATTGTTAAATTGAAGCTATTTCCTTTTTCGCTTAGAGATCGTGCTAAAGCTTGGTTTTCGTCTTTGCCTAAGAATAGTATTGATTCATGGAATAAGTTCAAAGATGCTTTTATCTCCAAGTATTTTCCTCCCGCTAAAATCATCTCTCTTAGAAACGATATCATGAATTTTAAGCAACTTGATCATGAACATGTTGCACAAGCTTGGGAGAGGATGAAATTAATGATACGTAATTGCCCTACACATGGTTTGAATCTTTGGATGATTATACAAAAATTTATGCCGGATTGAATTTTGCTTCTAGAAATCTTTTAGATTCGGCCGCGGGAGGCACTTTTATGGAAATCACTTTAGGAGAAGCTACTAAACTCCTAGATAATATTATGGTTAATTATTCTCAATGGCACACCGAAAGATCTACTAATAAAAAAGTGCATGCGATAGAAGAAATTAATGTTTTGAGTGGAAAGATGGATGAACTTATGAAATTATTTGCTACTAAAAGTGTTTCTTCTGATCCTAATGATATGCCTTTGTCTACTTTGATTGAGAATAATAATGAATCTATGGATGTGAATTTTGTTGGTAGGAATAATTTTGGTAACAACGTGTATAGAGGAAACTTTAATCCTAGGCCGTTCCCTAGTAATTCCTCTAATAATTATGGTAATTCCTACAACAATTCTTATGGAAATTTTAATAAGATGCCCTCTGAATTTGAGACTAGTGTTAAGGAGTTTATGAATTCGCAAAAGAATTTCAATGCTTTGCTTGAAGAAAAATTGCTTAAGGTTGATGAATTGGCTAGAAACGTTGATAGAATTTGTCTTGATGTTGATTCTTTGAAACTTAGATCTATTCCACCTAAGCATGATAGCAATGAGTCTCTCAAAGCCATGATAATTTCCATTGATGAGTGCAAAGAAAGAACCGCTACGATGCGTGCTAAGAAAGATTGCTTTGTGAAAGCGTGTTCTTCTAATTTTTGTGAGAATAAAGATGAAGATTTAAAAGTTATTGATGTGTCTCCTATTAAATCTTTGTTTTACAATGTTAATATTGATAATGATGGTACTGGAGATGAGTTACCTTTACCTAGAAGGCGTCCCAAAAATTTGGAGTTTTTAGATCTTGATACGAAATTTGGTAAAAGTGGGATTGAAGAGATCAAAACTTTAGATATTAATGAGCCCACTATTTTGGATTTCAAGGAATTTAATTATGATAATTTCTATTTGATAGATTGTATTTCCTTGTTGCAATCCGTGCTAAATTCTCCTCATGCTTATAGTCAAAATAAAGCTTTTACTAAACATATCGTTGATGCTTTGATGCAATCTTATGAAGAAAAACTTGAGTTGGAAGTTTCTATCCCTAGAAAACTTTATGATGAGTGGGAACCTACTATTAAAATTAAAGATCATGAATTCTATGCTTTGTGTGATTTGGGTGCTAGTGTTTCCACGATTCCAAAAACTCTGTGTGATTTGCTAGGATTCCGTGAATTTGATGATTGCTCTTTAAACTTGCACCTTGCAGATTCCACTATTAAGAAACCTATGGGAATAATTCATCATGTTCTTATTGTTGCAAATAGGAACTATGTGCCCATAGATTTTATTGTTCTTGATATAGATTGCAATCCTTCATGTCCTATTATTCTTGGTAGACCTTTCCTTAGAACGACTGGTGCAATCATTGATATGAAGGAAGGGAATATTAGGTTCCAATTTCCATTAAGGAAAGGCATGTAACACTTCCCTAGAAAGAAGATTAAATTACCTTATGAATCTATTATGAGAGCCACATATGGATTTCCCACCAAAGATGGCAATACCTAGATCTATCCTTGTTTTTATGCCAAACTAGGGGCGTTAAACGATAGCGCTTGTTGGGAGGCAACCCAATTTTTTTTTAGTTTTTTGCTTTTTGCTTCTGTTTAGGAATAAATATTTGATCTAGCCTCTGGTTAGATTTATTTTTATGTTTTAATTAGTGTTTGTGCCAAGTTAAACCTATATGATCTTCTTGGATGATAGTTATTTGATCTTGCTGAAAATTCCAGAAACTTTCTGTTCACGAAAAGAATTGTTAAAAATCACCAGAACGTGATAAAATACTGATTCCAATTGAAGTAGATCAATAAACAAATTGTCTAGGTCTTCCTATTTTGGTAGATTTTTCTGAGTTCCAGAAGTTTGCGTTAGTTACAGATTACTACAGACTGTTCTGTTTTTGACAGATTCTGTTTTTTGTGTGTTGTTTGCTTATTTTGATGAATCTATGGCTAGTAAAAGAGTTTATAAACCATAGAGAAGTTGGAATACAGTAGGTTTAACACCAGTATAAATAAAGAATGAGTTCATTACAGTACCTTGAAGTGGTGTTTTGTTTTCTTTCGCTAATGGAGCTTATGAGATTTTCTGTTGAGTTTTGTGTTGTAAAGTTTTCAAGTTTTGGGTAAAGATTTGATGGATTATGGAACAAGGAGTGGCAAGAGCCTAAGCTTGGGGATGCCCATGGAACCCCAAGATAATCTAAGGACACCAAAAAGCCAAAGCTTGGAGATGCCCCGGAAGGCATCCCCTCTTTCGTCTTCGTCCATCGGTAACTTTACTTGGAGCTATATTTTTATTCACCACATGATATGTGTTTTGCTTGGAGCGTCTTGTATGATTTGAGTCTTTGTTTTTTATTTTACCACATTCATCCTTGCTGGACACACCTTTTGAGAGAGACACACATGCTTCGGAATTTATTAGAATACTCTATGTGCTTCACTTATATCCTTTGAGCTATATAGTTTTTGCTCTAGTGCTTCACTTATATCTTTTAGAGCACAGTGGTGGATTTGTTTTATAGAAACTATTGTTCTCTCATGCTTCACTTATATTATTTTGAGAGTCCTACAAAACAGCATGGTAATTTGCTTTAATTGTGAAATTAGTCCTAATATGCTAGGTATTCAAGATTAGTAAAAACTTTCTTATGAGTGTGTTGAATACTAAGAGAAGTTTGATGCTTGATAATTGTTTTGAGATATGGAGGTAGTGATATTAAAGTTGTGCTAGTTGAGTAGTTGTGAATTTGAGAAATACTTGTGTTGAAGTTTGCAAATCCCGTAGCATGCACATATGGTAAACATTATGTAAAAAATTTGAAACATGAGGTGTTCTTTGATTGTCCTCCTTATGAGTGGCGGTCGGGGATGAGCGATGGTATTTTCCTACCAATCTATCCCCCTAGGAGCATGCGTGTAGTGCTTGGTTTTTGATGACTAGATTTTTGCAATAAGTATGTGAGTTCTTTATGACTAATGTTGAGTCCATGGATTATACGCACTCTCAACCTTCCATCATTGCTAGCCTCTTCGGTACCGTGCATTGCCCTTTCTCACCTTGAGAGTTGGTGCAAACTTCGCCGGTGCATCCAAACCCCGTGATACGATACGCTCTATCACACATAAACCTCCTTATATCTTCCTGAAAACAGCCACCATACCTACCTATTATGGCATTTCCATAGCCATTCCGAGATATATTACCATGCAACTTTCCACCTTCCGTTCATCATGACACGTTCATCATTGTCATATTGCCTTGCATGGTCATTTAGTTGACATCATATTTGTGGCAAAGCCACCATGCATATTATTTCATACATGTCACTCTTGATTCATTGCTCATCCCGGTACACCGCCGGAGGCATTCATATGGAGTCATACTTTGTTCTAGTCTCGAGTTGTAATCATTGAGTTGTAAATAAATAGAAGTGTGATGATCATCATTCATAGAGCATTGTCCCAAAAAAAGGGAGAAAGGCCAAAAAAAGGAAGGCCCAAAAAAAGAGAAAATAAAAAGGGGCAATGCTACTATCTTTTTCCATACTTGTGCTTCAAAGTAGCACCATGATCTTTATGATAGATAATCTCTTGTTTTGTCTCTTTCATATACTAGTGGGAATTTTCCGTTATAGAACTTGGCTTGTATATTCCAACAATGGGCTTCCTCAAATGCCCTAGGTCTGCGTGAGCAAGCAAGTTGGATGCACACCCACTTAGTTTCTTTTGTTGAGCTTTCATACATTTATAGCTCTAGTGCATCCGTTGCATGGCAATCCCTACTCCTCACATTAACATCAATTGATGGGCATCTCCATAGCCCGTTGATTAGCCGCGTTGATGTGAGACTTTCTCCTTTTTTGTCTTCTCCACATAACCCCCATCATTATATTCTATTCCACCTATAGTGCTATATCCATGGCTCACGCTCATGTATTGCGTGGAAGTTGAAAAAGTTTGAGATTACTAAAGTATGAAACAATTGCTTGGCTTTTCATCGGGGTTGTGCATGATGAGAGAATTCTTGTGTGACGAAAATGGAGCATGACCAAACTATATGATTTTGTAGGGATGAACTTTCTTTGGCCATGTTATTTTGAGAAGACATAATTGCTTAGTTAGTATGCTTGAAGTATTATTATTTTTATGTCAATATTAAACTTTTATCTTGAATCTTCCGGATCTGAATATTCATACCACAATTAAGAGGGTTACATTGAAACTTATGCCAAGTAGCATTCCACATCAAAAATTCTGTTTTTATCATTTACCTACTCGAGGACGAGCAGGAATTAAGCTTGGGGATGCTTGATACGTCTCCAACGCATCTATAATTTTTTATTGTTCCATGCTATATTATATTCTGTTCTAGATGTTTATCGGGCTTTATTATACACTTTTATATTATTTTTGGGACTAACCTATTAACCGGAGGCCCAGCCCAAATTGCTGTTTTTTGCCTATTTCAGTGTTTCGAAGGAAATGGATATCAAACGGAGTCCAAACGGAATGAAACCTTCGGGAACGTGATTTTCGGAACAAACGTGATCCAGAGGACTTGGAGTCTACGTAAAGTAATCAATGAGGAAGGCACGAGGCAAGGGGCGCGCCCTCCACCCTCGTGGGCCCCTCGTTGCTCCAACGACGTACTTCTTCCTCCTATATATACCCTGAAGGAAATATGCCCTAGAGGCAATAATAAAGTATTATTTATTTCCTTATATCATGATAAATGTTTATTATTCATGCTAGAATTGTATTCACCGGAAACATAATACATGTGTGAATACATAGACAAACAGAGTGTCACTAGTATGCCTCTACTTGACTAGCTCGTTAATCAAAGATGGTTATGTTTCCTAGCCATAGACATGAGTTGTCATTTCATTAACGGGGTCACCTCATTAGGAGAATGACGTAATTGACTTGACCCATTCCGTTAGCTTAGCACCCGATCGTTTAGTATGTTGCTATTGCTTTCTTCATGACTTATACATGTTCCTATGACTATGAGATTATGCAACTCCCGTTTACCGGAGGAACACTTTGTGTGCTACCAAACGTCACAAGGTAACTGGGTGATTATAAAGGTGCTCTACAGGTGTCTCCAAAGGTACTTGTTGGGTTGGCGTATTTCGATATTAGGATTTGTCACTCCGATTGTCGGAGAGGTATCTCTAGGCCCACTCGGTAATGCACATCACTATAAGCCTTGCAAGCATTGTAACTAATGAGTTAGTTGTGGGATGATGTATTACGGAACGAGTAAAGACACTTGCCGGTAACGAGGTTGAACTAGGTATCGAGATACCGACGATCGAATCTCGGGCAAGTAACATACCGATGACAAAGGGAACAACGTATGTTGTTATGCGGTCTGACCGATAAAGATCTTCGTAGAATATGTGGGAACCAATATGAGCATCCAGGTTCCACTATTGGTTATTGACCGGAGAGGTGTCTCGGTCATGTCTACATAGTTCTCGAACCCGTAGGGTCCGCACGCTTAAAGTTACGATGACAGTTATATTATGAGTTTATATGTTTTGATGTACCGAAGGTTGTTCGGAGTCCCGGATGTGATCACGGACATGACGAGGAGTATTGAAATGGTCGAGACGTAAAGATAGATATATTGGAAGCCTATGTTTGGACATCGGAAGTGTTCCGGGTGAAATCGGGATTTTTCCGAAGTACCGGGAGGTTACTGGAACCCCCCGGTAACTTAATGGGCCATATTGGGCCTAGGTGGAAGAGAGGAGAGGAGGCTAGGGCAGGGCCGCGCCCCCCTTCCCCCCCAGTCCGAATAGGACAAGGAGAGAGGGGCGGCGCCCCCCTTCCTTCCTCCCCTCCACCTCTTCCCCCTTCCACTCCTATTCCAACATGGAAAAAGGGGGAGTCCTACTCCCGGTAGGAGTAGGACTCCTCCTGGCGCGCCACACCTCCTAGGCCGGCGGCCTCCCCCTTGCTCCTTTATATACGGGGGCAGGGGGACACCTCTAGACACACAATTGATATACAATATTTTAGCCGTGTGCGGTGCCCCCCTCCACCATATTACACCTCGATAATATCGTAGCGGAGCTTAGGCGAAGCCCTGTGTCAGTAGAACATCATCATCGTCACCACGTCGTCGTGCTGACGAAACTCTCCCTCAACACTCGGCTGGATCGGAGTTCGAGGGACGTCATCGAGCTGAACGTGTGCTGAACTCGGAGGTGCCGTGCGTTCGGTACTTGATCGGTCGGATCGTGAAGACGTACGACTACATCAACCGCGTTGTGTTAACGCTTCCACTTTCGGTCTACGAGGGTACGTGGACAACACTCTCCGCTCTCGTTGCTATGCATCACCATGATCTTGCGTGTGCTTAGGAAAATTTTGAAATTACTACGTTCCCCAACAGTGGTATCAGAGCCTGATTTTATGCATTGATGCTATGCACGAGTAGAACACAAGTGAGTTGTGGGCGATATAAGCCATACGGCTTACCAGCATGTCCTACTTTGGTTCGGCGGTATTGTGAGATGAAGCGGCCCGGACCGACATTACGCGTACGCTTACGCGAGACTGGTTTCACCGTTGCGAGCACTCGTTGCTTAAAGATGACTGGCGGGTGTCTGTCTCTCTCACTTTAGTTGAACCGAGTGTGGCTACACCCGGTCCTTGCGAAGGTTAAAACAGCACCAACTTGACAAACTATCGTTGTGGTTTTGATGCGTAGGTAAGAACGGTTCTTGCTAACCCCGTAGCAGCCACGTAAAACTTGCAACAACAAAGTAGCGGACGTCTAACTTGTTTTTGCAGGGCATGTTGTGATGTGATATGGTCAAGACATGATGCTATATTTTATTGTATGAGATGATCATGTTTTGTAACCGAGTTATCGGCAACTGGCAGGAGCCATATGGTTGTCGCTTTATTGTATGCAATGCAATCGCCATGTAATTGTTTTACTTTATCACTAAGCGGTAGCGATAGTCGTAAAAGCAATAAGTTGGCGAGACAACAACGAGACTACGATGGAGATCAAGGTGTCGCGCCGGTGACGATGGTGATCATGACGGTGCTTCGGAGATGGAGATCACAAGCACAAGATGATGATGGCCATATCATATCACTTATATTGATTGCATGTGATGTTAATCTTTTATGCATCTTATCTTGCTTTGATTGACGGTAGCATTATAAGATGATCTCTCACTAAAATTTCAAGATAAAAGTGTTCTCCCTGAGTATGCACCGTTGCGAAAGTTCTTCGTGCTGAGACACCACGTGATGATCGGGTGTGATAGGCTCTTCGTTCAAATACAACGGGTGCAAAACAGTTGCACACGCGGAATACTCAGGTTAAACTTGACGAGCCTAGCATATGCAGATATGGCCTCGGAACACGGAGACCGAAAGGTCGAGCGTGAATCATATAGTAGATATGATCAACATAGTGATGTTCACCATTGAAACTACTCCATCTCACGTGATGATCGGACATGGTTTAGTTGATTTGGATCACGTAATCACTTAGATGATTAGAGGGATGTCTATCTAAGTGGGAGTTCTTAAGTAATATGATTAATTGAACTTGAATTTATCATGAACTTAGTACCTGATAGTATCTTGCTTGTCTATGTTAATTGTAGATAAATGGCCCGTGCTGTTGTTCCGTTGAATTTTAATGCGTTCCTTGAGAAAGCAAAGTTGAAAGATGATGGTAGCAATTACACGGACTGGGTCCGTAACTTGAGGATTATCCTCTTTGCTGCACAGAAGAATTACGTCCTGGAAGCACCGCTAGGTGCCAGGCCTCCTGCAAGAGCAACACCAGAAGTTATGAATGTCTGGCAGAGCAAAGCTGATGACTACTTGATAGTTCAGTGTGCCATGCTTTACGGCTTAGAACCGGGTCTTCAACGACGTTTTGAACGTCATGGAGCATATGAGATGTTCCAGGAGTTGAAGTTAATATTTCAAGCAAATGCCCGGATTGAGAGATATGAAGTCTCCAATAAGTTCTACAGCTGCAAGCTGGAAGAGAATAGTTCTGTCAGTGAGCATATACAGAAAATGTCTGGGTATAATAATCACTTGATTCAACTGGGAGTTAATCTTCTGGATGATAGCATCATTGACAGAATTCTTCAATCACTGCCACCAAGCTACAAGAGCTTCGTGATGAACTATAACATGCAAGGGATGAATAAGACAATTCCCGAGCTCTTCGCAATGCTAAAGGCAGCGGATGTAGAAATCAAAAAGGAGCATCAAGTGTTGATGGTCAGTAAAACCACTAGTTTCAAGAAAAAGGGCAAAGGGAAGAAGAAGGGGAACTTCAAGAAGAACAGCAAGCAAGTTGCTGTTCAGGAGAAGAAACCCAAGTCTGGACCAAAGCCTGAAACTGAGTGCTTCTACTGCAAGCAGACTGGTCACTAGAAGCGGAACTGCCCCAAGTATTTGGCGGATAAGAAGGATGGCAAGGTTAACAAAGGTAGATGTGATATACATGTTATTGATGTGTACTTTACTAATGCTCGCAGTAGCACCTGGGTATTTGATATTGGTTCTGTTGCTAATATTTGCAACTCGAAACAGGGGCTACAGATTAAGCGAAGATTGGCTAAGGATGAGATGGTTCCAAAGTCGATGTGATCGCGGTCGGCACGCTACCTCTACATCTACCTTCGGGATTACTATTAGACCTAAATAATTGTTATTTGGTGCCAGCGTTGAGCATGAACATTATATCTGGATCTTGTTTGATGCGAGACGGTTATTCATTTAAATCAGAGAATAATGGTTGTTCTATTTATATGAATAATATCTTTTATGGTCATGCACCCTTGAAGAGTAGTCTATTTTTAATGAATCTTGATAGTAGTGACAGTGCAACTTATTTGTGGCACTGCCGTTTGGGTCATATCGGTGTAAAGCGCATGAAGAAACTCCATACTGATGGACTTTTGGAATCACTTGATTATGAATCACTTGGTACTTGCGAACCGTGCCTCATGGGCAAGATGACTAAAACACCGTTCTCCGGAACTATGGAGAGAGCAACAGATTTATTGGAAATCATGCATACAGATGTATGTGGTCCGATGAATATTGAGGCTCGTGGCGAATATCGTTATTTTCTCACCTTCACAGATGATTTGAGCAGATATGGGTATATCTACTTAATGAAACATAAGTCTGAAACATTTGAAAAGTTCAAAGAATTTCAGAGTGAAGTTGAAAATCATCGTAACAAGAAAATAAAATTTCTACGATCTGATCGTGGAGGAGAATATTTGAGTTATGAGTTTGGTCTTCATTTGAAACAATGCGGAATAGTTTCGCAACTCACGCCACCCAAAACACCACAGCGTACTGGTGTGTCCGAACGTCGTAATCGTACTTTACTAGATATGGGGCGATCTATGATGTCTCTTAATGATTTACCGCTATCGTTTTGGGGTTATGCTTTAGAGACGGCTGCATTCACTCTAAATAGGGCACCATCAAAATCCGTTGAAACGACACCTTATGAACTATGGTTTGGCAAGAAACCAAAGTTGTCGTATCTTAAAGTTTGGGGTTGCGATGCTTATGTGAAGAAACTTCAACCTGATAAGCTCGAACCTAAATCAGAGAAATGTGTCTTCATAGGATACCCAAAGGAGACTGTTGGGTACACCTTCTATCACAGATCCGAAGGCAAGACATTCGTTGGTAAGAATGGATCCTTTCTAGAGAAGGAGTTTCTCTCGAAAGAAGTGAGTGGGAGGAAAGTAGAACTTGATGAGGTAAATGTACCTGCTCCCTTATTGGAAAGTAGATCATCACAGAAATCAGTTTCTGCGACACCTACACCAATTAGTGGGGAAGTTAATGATAGTGATCATAATCTTCAGATCAAGTTATTACTGAACCTCGTAGGTCAACCAGATCAAGAACCGCACCAGAGTGGTACGGTAATCCTGTTCTGGAGGTTATGTTACTAGACCATGACGAACCTACGAACTATGAAGAAGCGATGGTGAGCCCAGATTCCGCAAAATGGCTTGAGGCCATGAAATCCGAGATGGGATCCATGTATGAGAACAAAGTATGGACTTTGGTTGACTTGCCCGATGGTCGGCAAGCCATTGAAAATAAATGGATCTTCAAGAAGAAGACTGACGCTGACGGTAATGTTACTGTCTATAAAGCTCGACTTGTTGCGAAAAGTTTTCGACAAGTTCAAGGGATTGACTACGATGAGACCTTCTCACCGGTAGCGATGCTTAAGTCTGTTCGAATCATGTTAGCAATTGCCGCATTTTATGATTATGAAATTTGGCAAATGGATGTCAAAACTGCATTCCTGAATGGATTTCTGGAAGAAGAGTTGTATATGATGCAACCGGAAGGTTTTGTCGATCCAAAGGGAGCTAACAAAGTGTGCAAGCTCCAGCGATCCATTTATGGACTGGTGCAAGCCTCTCGGAGTTGGAATAAACGCTTTGATAGTGTGATCAAAGCATTTGGTTTTATACAGACTTTTGGAGAAGCCTGTATTTACAAGAAAGTGAGTGGGAGCTCAGTAGCATTTCTAATATTATATGTGGATGACATATTGCTGATTGGAAATGATATAGAATTTCTGGATAGCATAAAGGGATACTTGAATAAGAGTTTTTCAATGAAAGACCTCGGTGAAGCTGCATATATATTAGGCATCAAGATCTATAGAGATAGATCAAGACGCTTAATTGGACTTTCACAAAGCACATACCTTGACAAAGTTTTGAAGAAGTTCAAAATGGATCACGCAAAGAAAGGGTTCGTGCCTGTACTACAAGGTGTGATATTGAGTAAGACTCAATGCCCGACCACTGCAGAAGATAGAGAGAAGTTGAAAGATGTTCCCTATGCTTCAGCCATAGGCTCTATCATGTATGCAATGCTGTGTACCAGACCTGATGTGTGCCTTGCTATAAGTTTAGCAGGGAGGTACCAAAGTAATCCAGGAGTGGATCACTGGACAGCGGTCAAGAACATCCTGAAATACTTGAAAAGGACTAATGATATGTTTCTCGTTTATGGAGGTGAAAAGGAGCTCATCGTAAGTGGTTACGTTGATGCAAGATTTGACACTGATCCAGACGATTCTAAATCGCAAACCGGATACGTATTTACATTGAACGGTGAAGCTGTCAGTTGGTGCAGTTCTAAGCAAAGTGTTGTGGCGGGATCTATGTGTGAAGCGGAGTACATAGCTGCTTCGGAAGCAGCAAATGAAGGAGTCTGGATGAAGGAGTTCATATCCGATCTAGGTGTCATACCTAGTGCATCGGGACCAATGAAAATCTTTTGTGACAATACTGGTGCAATTGCCTTAGCAAAGGAATCCAGATTTCACAAGAGAACCAAGCACATCAAAAGACGCTTCAATTCCATCCGGGATTTAGTCCAGATGGGAGACATAGAAATTTGCAAGATACATACGGATCTGAATGTTGCAGACCCGTTGACTAAGCCTCTTCCACGAGCAAAACATGATCAGCACCAAGACTCCATGGGTGTAACAATCATTACTGTGTAATCCAGATTATTGACTCTAGTACAAGTGGGAGACTGAAGGAAATATGCCCTAGAGGCAATAATAAAGTATTATTTATTTCCTTATATCATGATAAATGTTTATTATTCATGCTAGAATTGTATTAACCGGAGACATAATACATGTGTGAATACATAGACAAACAGAGTGTCACTAGTATGCCTCTACTTGACTAGCTCGTTAATCAAAGATGGTTATGTTTCCTAGCCATATACATGAGTTGTCATTTGATTAACGGGATCACCTCATTAGGAGAATGACGTGATTGACTTGACCCATTCCGTTAGCTTAGCACCCGATCGTTTAGTATGTTGCTATTGCTTTCTTCATGACTTATACATGTTCCTCTGACTATGAGATTATGCTACTCCCGTTTACCGGAGGAACACTTTGTCTGCTACCAAACGTCACAACATAACTGGGTGATTATAAAGGTTCTCTACAGGTGTCTCCAAAGGTACTTGTTGGGTTGGCGTATTTCGAGATTAGGATTTGTCACTCCGATTGTCGGAGAGGTATCTCTAGGCCCACTCGGTAATGCACATCACTATAAGCCTTGCAAGCATTGTAACTAATGAGTTAGTTGCGGGATGATGTATTACAGAACGAGTAAAGATACTTGCCGGTAACGAGATTGAACTAGGTATCGAGATACCGACGATCGAATCTCGGGCAAGTAACATATACCGATGACAAAGGGAACAACGTATGTTGTTATGCGGTCTGACCGATAAAGATCTTCGTAGAATATGTGGGAACCAATATGAGCATCCAGGTTCCGCTATTGGTTATTGACCGGAGAGGTGTCTCGGTCATGTCTACATAGTTCTCGAACCCGTAGGGTCCGCACGCTTAAAGTTACGAGGATAGTTATATTATGAGTTTATATGTTTTGATGTACCGAAGGTTGTTCAGAGTCCCGGATGTGATCACGTACATGACGAGGAGTCTTGAAATGGTCGATACGTAAAGATTGATATATTAGAAGCCTATGTTTGGACATCGGAAGTGTTCCGGGTGAAATCGGGATTTTTTCCGGAGTACCGGGTGGTTACCGGAACCCCCGGGTAACTTAATGGGCCATATTGGGCCTAGGTGGAAGAGAGGAGAGGAGGCTAGGGCAGGGCCGCACCCCCCTTCCCCCCCAGTCCGAATAGGACAAGGAGAGGGGGGCGGCGCCCCCCTTCCTTCCTCCCCTCCACCTCTTCCCCCTTCCACTCCTATTCCAACATGGAAAAAGGGGGGAGTCCTACTCCCGGTAGGAGTAGGACTCCTCCTGGCGCGCCACACCTCCTAGGTCGGCGGCCTCCCCCTTGCTCCTTTATATATGGGGGCAGGGGGGCACCTCTAGACACACAATTGATATACGATATTTTAGCCATGTGCGGTGCCCCCCTCCACCATATTACACCTCGATAATATCGTAGCGGAGCTTAGGCGAAGCCCTGCGTCGGTAGAACATCATCATCGTCGCCACGCCGTCGTGCTGACGAAACTCTCCCTCAACACTCAGCTGGATCGGAGTTCGAGGGACGTCATCGAGCTGAACGTGTGCTGAACTCGGAGGTGCCGTGCGTTCGGTATTTGATCGGTCGGATCCTGAAGACGTACGACTACATCAACCGCGTTGTGTTAATGCTTCCGCTTTCGGTCTACGAGGGTACGTGGACAACACTCTCCCCTCTCGTTGCTGTGCATCACCATGATCTTGCGTGTGCGTAGGAAATTTTTGAAATTACTACGTTCCCCAACATACCCATGTACACTGGAAACATCATATACGGAGCAAAAACCCTATTTCCACCGCTGCGAGCTTCTGTACCCGTGAGATCCCATCTTGGGCCTTTTCCGGCGCTCCACCGGAGGGGGCATTGATCACGGAGGGCTTATACATCAACACCATAGCCTCTCCGATGATGTATGAGTAGTTTACCTCAGACCTTCGGGTCCATAGATATTAGCTAGATGGCTTCTTCTCTCTCTTTGGATCTCAATACAAAGTTCTCCTCGATCTTCTTGGAGATCTATTCTATGTAATCTTATTTCGCGGTGTGTTTGGCTTGATCTGATGAATTGTGGGTTTATGATCAAGATTATCTACGAACAATATTTGAATCTCCTCTGAATTCTTTTATGTATGATTGGTTATCTTTGCAAGTCTCTTCGAATTATCAGTTTGGTTTGGCCTACTAGATTGATCTTTCTTGCAATAGGAGAAGTGCTTAGCTTTGGGTTCAATCTTGCGGTGCTCAGTCCCAGTGACAGAAAGGGAAACGACACGTATTGTATTGTTGCCATCGAGGATAAAAAGATGGGGTTTATATCATATTGCATGAGTTTATCCCTCTACATCATGTCATCTTACTTAAAGCATTACTCTGTTCTTATGAACTTAATACTCTAGATGCATGCTGGATAGCGATCGATGTGTGGAGTAATAGTAGTAGATGGAGAATCGTTTAGGTCTACTTGTCACGGACGTGATGCCTATATACATGATCATACCTAGATATTCTCATAACTATGCTCAATTCTATCAATTGCTCGACAGTAATTCGTTTACCCAGCGTAATACTTATGCTTTTGAGAGAAGCCACTAGTGAAACCTATGGCCCCCGGGTCTATTTTCCATCATATTAATCTCCTGTCAACAAGCTATTTCTGGCGCCGTTTATCTTTGCATTATTTATTTTTACTCTTTAGCATAAAAATACCAAAAATATTATCTTATCATATCTATCAGAACTCACTCTCGTAAGTGACCGTGAAGGGATTGACAACCCCTTTATCGCGTTGGTTGCGAGGTTCTTATTTGTTTGTGTAGGTGCGTGGGACCCGAGCGTGGTCTCCTACTGGATTGATACCTTGGTTCTCAAAAACTGAGGGAAATACTTATGCTACTTTACTGCATCACCCTTTCCTTTTCAAGGGAAAACCAACGCAGTGCTCAAGAGGTTGCAGTGAGCGAGGCCCATGCCAAGGAACGAGTCCTTGTTATTTCTAAGATAAACATTGTCGCCCGGCAACTGGCCTTGCCATCCCCCCACTTCGGTCGACCATTCTCGCGCTCTTGGCGGAGGCAGGGGCAAAGTAGAGTTAGGCTCCTTGTTTACCTTCTTGCCACCGCGACTATGACCAAGTTCCGACCCAGGGGGATAGCTCTTGGGTACAGGAAAAGGGGAGCATGGTGGTTTAAGAATATAAACGCGGTTTCACATGTCCCAGTTCCATACAGAAATGCATAACAGGGGGATGAAAGACTTATCTGAATCTGCATCCCCCGGCAACCTTGGCTTGTCGTGGTTGGATCCTTGTGTCTTCAGCCCCCGGCAATCTTGGCCTGCCGGGGCCGGAGCGTCGGTTCGTTCTCTTTTTTCCAAGCAGCTCAGCAGAAGTGTCCACGTGCCATGCGAACCAAAGAGAACAGAAAGACGCACACTCGACCTCTAGGCTAGGGGTTAGTCGCCGCCAAGCACTATCAACTCTAACCAAGGGAGAAACTTAACCTAGCATGCATGCTATAACTTAGGGCGCCATCACTTCATTTATTTATGCTCAGGGTCTGCGCCTGGCTTTGTACAGAGGGTTACATGCCTTGCCGGCAAAGCTTGTACAAAAGGTGGCTTGCCGGGAGGCCCGGCAAGCCGCACCTCATGGGTAAAACTTGCGAAGATGCTCGATGTTCCAGGAGTTGCTCACTGGGACAGCATCTTCGGTCTCCAGGCGGACTGCGCCAGGCCTGGTGACTCGTATTACCCGATAAGGGCCTTCCCACTTTGGCGTCAACTTGTTGGTATTCTTGGCTGACTCAACGCGCCGAAGAACAAGGTCGCCTTCCTCAAAGCTTCGGGCATGAACCTTGCGGCTATGGTAGCGGCGCAAGGCTTGCTAGTAGCGCGCTGCTCTCACAGCCGCCCGAAGACGATCTTCCTCAAGGAGCGTTGTGTCAGCTTGCCGCAATTGCTCTTGCTCAAGCTCGTCATAAGCGAGCACTCGAGGTGACCCGTATGTGAGTTCCGTGGGGAGAACTGCTTCGGCTCCGTATACCAGGGCAAAGGGTGTCTGGCCGGTGGCTCGATTTGGCATCGTCTTGATCGACCAAAGAACCGTCGGCAACTCATCAATCTAGCGCCTTCCGCTCTTGTGTAGCTTGTCAAAAGTCTTCGTCCTCAGGCCTCGCAATACTTCAGCATTTTCCCTCTCCGCCTGGCCGTTGCTCCGTGGATGTGCCACGGAGGCGAAACAGACCTTGTTGCCGAGGTCTTGGATGTATTGCATGAAGGCGTGGCTTGTGAACTGCGTGCCGTTGTCGGTGATGACCCTGTTTGGCACACCGAAACGGCAGACTAGTCCCTTGAAGAACTTGACGGCTGACTGTGCTGTCACCTTCCTCACTGCTTCCACCTCCGGCCACTTTGTGAACTTGTTGATTGCAACGTACAAGTACTCAAAGCCCCCGACAGCACGGGGGAAGGGGCCCAGTATGTCGAGCCCCCAGACCGAAAATGGCCAGGAGAGAGGGATTGTTTGAAGGGCTTGAGCTGGTTGATGAAGCTTCTTTGAATGGAACTGACACGCTTCACACTTGGTTACTAGTGCCATTGCGTCCTGGAGGGCAGTGGGCCAGAAGAAACCCTGCCAGAACGCCTTGCCGGCAAGGGCTCTCGACCCTATGTGGGAGCCACATATGCCTCCGTGTATCTCCGCTAACAGCTCCTGTCCTTCCTCCCGGGGGATGCACTTCAATTTCACACTGTTCGGTCTTTTTCTGTACAGGACGTCATCGACGAACTGGTACAAGGCAGACCGACGGGCTACTTTTTCCGCTTCTTCCTGCTCCTCAGGAAGTTCCCCTGTCTGGAGGAAACGGACGGTGTGCTGTGCCCATGCCGGAGCCTGGGGCTCGACGGCAATGGCCAAAGGCATCTCTTCCGCCACTGGGGCAGCCGTCTCTACGGCTAGGTCTTGGCGCCCTGCCGGAGCCAGCTGCCCCTTGACGGGCTCGAAATCCGCGGCAACACCCTTGCCGGCGTCCCCTGGGGGCTCGGCGGGAAAGTACTTGCAGGGGCCTGATTTCCTCCACTTGTCCTGCTCCGTTGATGGTTCGACGGATGGTTGAGTTAACCGAAGCAAAAAGGTACCTGGTTCCACAGGTAGCTTGAATGCAGCGCACTTTGACAGGTAGTCAGCGATGTTGTTCTCCGCATGGGGAACGTGCTCCGCTTGTATACCATCGAAGCGCTCCTCCAGCTTATTCACCTCATCTACGTAGGCCTCCATCAACGAACTCTGATAATCTTTGTTGACTTGTGTGATGACAAGCTGCGAATCACCCCTGAGGATGAGCTTCTTCACCCCGAGGTCTGCCGCGATCCTGAGACCGGCAAGCAGCCCCTCGTACTCAGCAATGTTGTTTGTGGACATCTCCCTGGGAAAGTGCATCTGGATCACATACTTGAGGTGCTCTCCGGTGGGTGTGACAAGCAGCACACCGGCACCGGCGCCTTGCAGCAAGAAAGCCCCGTCAAAGTACATGATCCAGTCGCGACTTGCTTCCTTGCCGGGGAGAGCGGTCTCCTAGACTTCTTTGTCAAGCGTTGAGGTCCATTCTGCAATGAACTCTGCCAGGACTCTACTCTTGTCGGCGTTCTGGGAACGGGGGTCCCCAGACTTGCCTGCCTGCGGCCCACAGCGTGGCTGTGCTAGCGGGCCTGTACGACCCATCTTCATAAACAAGGCATTCAAGACCTTCGCGAGGGGCCAAGCCTCGCGAGGCGGACAACGCAAGACCTCCTCAGGAGCGGCCTCGCCAGGCTACCTCGCGAGGAGCGGAGATATCAAGGCGGGGCAAACCTCGCAAGGCTCTCGTGACGTGAGCCATGACGATCGACACCAGGCGGGCGCCAGCGCGCGCTGCATCCTTGCTTCCACTTTGGTGCTAAGGAGGCAAGCGCATGCGCGGAGTACCGAGGCATCAGGCAAAGGTTTCCATATCGGTGCAACGAGACCAAGACCAGCAGGCCAGCAGGACGGAGGTCACCGTGGAGCCCAAGATGGCGTCATCGCCAGGGCCCTTTCGTAGGCGAAGACCGCTTTTGTCAGGATAGCTTGTACTAGCTGTCCCCTTTCAAATTGGCCGCCGTTGTTGGCTCCCTTCCCGCTCAATATTTGGGAAGAGGACCAGGGCCTCTATAAATAGGACTAGCCACCACCAAAGGAGGCAGCTTGATCTCATCTGATCGAGAGCCTTCCCTTAGCCACACCGAACACAAGAACACCTCAACCTCAGGAGGCTGTTCTTCCCCTTGTACTGTTCATCATTAGCCCAAGACGCAATCCACCACCACACACTAGAGTAGGGTATTACCCCACAACGGTGGCCCGAACCAGTATAAATCTTGTGTCTTTGTGTTGCTAGTTCGTCGAGTTCGTCCGCGAGATCTTAGCGAGCTAGGGCGTAGATCGGTAGGAGGGAAAGAACTTCGCGCGCACCCCAGAGTTTGAACCTTATGGGTTTTGCCGGAACCCCAGATCCGACATTTGGCGCGCCAGGTAGGGGTGCACCGTAGCTTCCCTTCCGTTGATCGGTGCTCCGTCGCTCCGTCGTCTCCATGGCGGGCGCTCGCCGTGCTAGAGCTAAGCGCCGGGCTGCCCTCACCGCCCGTGTTGCTCAGACGGCTCCCGTCGGCGGGCCACCTCGTCATTCTCCGTCTCCTTCCGCCAACGCCGCCACCGGCCCGGCGGGGAACGAGTAGCAAGCTTCCTCGCTGCACCCGTCGGTGCGGCAGGACGGCCGCACCGCCACTTCATCACTGACCCCTGCCGGTTCCTCATCCCACGCACGTCGCACTCCCATGGACGCGCAGGCTGCGCTCCTCATAGCGAACGAGCTCCTACGCTACCGCCCGGTCGATGACCTCTACGAGGACTGGCTCGACCGCATCGCCGAGCTCGTCCGCGCCGTAGGGGGCTCCCCAGCGCCGTCCCTCTCTCGGCCACGCCCTCCACCGGCCACGGGCGACATGGCTCATGGAGCGCCTCCACCACCTCTGCCCCAAGACGGTGCCTTGGCACCAAGGCGCGCGGCCCCACGGAGTGACCCACCACGCCCGGTGCCCGCTCGCAAAGAGAGAAGCTGCCAAGAAATTCCTCGGCCGTGAGAAGCTGCACCTGCGCTCCCCGCGCCGCCTCGCCAAGACCGCGTGCTACTTGCGGTGGCGGCACGCGGGCCTCATCAAGACCAAGCTCCACCTCCGAGACGGGCCCCGGCAACCACGGTCGGCTGCCGCGCCTTCACCACTGAGCTGCGTAGCGTCGCCTGGCTGGGCAAGTTCAAGCCGGATCTGCCTCCTCGCTACGACGGCACTCTCGACCCCGCGGAGTTCTTGCAGCTCTACAAGCTGAGCATCGAGGCGGCCAACGGTGACGAGAAAGTCATGGCCAACTAGTTCCCAATGGCGCTCAAAGACGGCGCCCGTTCGTGGCTCCTGAACCTGCCTCAGGGGTCGATCTCCTCCTGGAATGAGATGCGCGACCGCTTCGTCGCCAACTTCCAGGGCACGCGCGATCGCCCGTGGGCCGCGGGTGACCTGCGCTGCATCAAGCAACAACCAGGAGAGACCCTCCAGAAGTACATCCAGCGCTTCAACAACACTCGCCTCGAGATCCCCAAGGTCACGGACGAGGCCATCATCTCCGCGTTCTCTGACGGCGTCCGCGACATCAAGATGAAGGAGGAGCTCGCTATCCACGAGGAGTTGTGCACATCTCAGGAGCTGTTCAACCTGGCGACCAAGTGCGCGAGATCTGAGGAGGGGCGCCTCTCCCTCCTCGAGCTGCCGGTTGCGGGCGTAGAGGAGAAGCAGGCCAAGGCCAAGGATGTGAAGCGCAAGGAAGCAGCCGTGCTCGCAGCGGAGCCGGACACCAAGCGAGGCAGGGACCAGCCCGAGTCATCCAAGGGCAGCCGACCGTTCTGCGCCTTCCACAACCTGAACACCCACAACACCAGCGACTATCAAGAACTCAGAGCCATTCGCGAGGGACGCTTCGGTTGACGCCCCGAGCGCAGCGACCGGGGCTATGGCCGAGGAGGTGGACATGGAGGCGGACGCTGGGATGACTGTGGCCCGCGCTAGGAATGGCGCGACAGGCCTCGTGAGGACCGCCAACAGGATCATCCTCGCGAGGGCGCCTGGAGGGACCAGCCTCGTGAGGATCGTCCTCAGGGCAACGCCGGTCTTCCCCCGCTGCCGCCACCACCAAGAAGGAACGACGACCACCATCAAGACGAGGGGCCTGGGGGCTTCCAGGAGCCGCGTGCAAATCGCCTGCATCTTGGGCGGTGCTAAGGCCCCAGCCTCGCAGCGTATCTTCAAACAGTTCGCTCATGAGGTGAATGTAGTCCTCCCCAAGCTCGAGGCCATGTGTCCGCTCAGGTGGTCCCAGTGCACCATCACCTTCAACTCGGCAGATCAGCTCACGTGCGCAGCCACCGCTGGCGCCCTCCCGATGCTTTGTTCACCAGTCATCAGCAACATGCAAGTTACCAAGACCCTCATCAACGGCGGCGCAAGGCTCAACGTCCTGTCCGTCGACACGTTCGACAACCTCCAAGTGTCGTATGAGCAGCTTCAGCCTACCAAGCCTTTCTCAGGAGTGACCGACGGTTCCACCACACCGATAGGGCAGGTCCACCTTCCTATCACCTTCGGGGAACGCAAGAACTACCGCACTGAGCTCATCGACTTCGACGTCGCGAACATCCATCTACCGTACAACGCCATCCTTGGGTACCCGGCCCTGGCTAAGTTCATGGCGGTGACGCACCACGGCTACAATGTCCTCAAGATGCCAGGAAGCGGCGGAATCATCACGGTCCCGTGCGAAGAAAGAGATGCGGTGTGCTCCCTCGAGCGCGCCTTTCAAGTTGCCGCAATCGACGACCCCGACAGCAAGAGCGAGGATCCTCCCGAGGCCATCCCCATGAAGAAGAAACAACTGCGCCGTGCCGGACCTCAGGAGGGTGGCGTCGCGGCTGGAACCTCGTCAGGAACAGCGCCCGCTCCAGGGGTGCCTCCCTCCATCGCATAGGAAGGCGCACCCGGCACCCTCCTCGGGCAGGGCTCGGGGGCTCTCTTCTAGAGGGCATCAGACCTTGCCAACATCACGAGGGAGGCGCTCGGGCACCACTTGGAGGCGTGTTTTGCGGCATGTTTCCCTCAGGAGAATACATGGCAAGGAGTGCCCACCACTCAGGAGTTCATCGTCAAGACCACTCAGGAACTGCGAGACGCAAGGGCCATGCGCGGCAACCACCGCTCACGAGGCGCAGCTCCCCATCCAGGCGAGGATGCCGAGCCGCGCGCCTGCATCGATGTTCCAGGGCTCAACCGGGCCGCATCTCAGGAGCTGTTCTGGCCTTCTCGCATGGGCCGTTGCGAGGGTCCACCACACAGCTACGTTCGCATGCCTTTCGGCCTGCCGAGCATGTCGTCAGCCTATCAGCACAACCTGCGGCAAGTCCTGCCAGCTCAGGAGGCCAGGCACCACGCTGTCCTGGCAGAGATGGAGACGGTCCTTAGGGAACCACCTGAGCCCCCAGAGCCACCCGAGGCTCAGGGCCCCGGTGGCTCGTGAGGAGCTACCCCTTCGTGGCACGCCTTCAGCTGCACCAACTCTCCTTCGTCTATAGAACCAGGTGACATTTTCCAAGTTCGTTTAGCTAGGAGCGCCCCTCGGGCTGCATTATTCCCAGGCCGCGTGGGTCCGTCCATGTGGCATGTATCCCTTTTGCTTATGTCTTTAGCTTACCCTATTGGGGGCGCCCCTCGGGCTGCATCATCCCCAAGCCGCTCGGGCCTGACCCAGTGGCTTGTATCTCTCTGCATTTACCCAAGCTGATTTGCCTTCCATGCTTAATCTGCCCGATTACCACCTGCTCGATCGTCGCCTCCCACGGGGCCTCCTCACACTGGTACGGCGCTGGTGCATGGGTCCGTCCCTGCCACGTCGACAAATCTGAGCGGTCGAGCTCTGGCTCGCGGCACGCCCCGCGCACGTCACCTCATCAGGCCCTCAGTGCCTTCATCTCCTCACGGAGCAACCAGTGGCAGACTGGCAACCATAACGGCAAAACCGTGTTTCTCCTTGTGCTGGCTCGCAGGAATATCACGAGGATAGCACCAGGCGGCACCGCGAGCTCCCACCTCTTCCAAGTAATCCACTTGCACGTTAAAAGGGGGGCTCCTGAGCATCGCGACTCAGGAGCTCTTACTGGCTCTCCAGCCCTCACCCCTGGCTTTGACCACGGCATCGCGACCTGGCATACCAGCGGTGGCTGAGCTCGCTCGAGGGCCGGGACCTAAGGACATAGAGCACGAAGGAAAGCATTGGAAGGGGGAGGACTCGTACAGGCCCACCTAGCTACGTTGCGGATGATTGCGCACAGGTCTGGCGCGGCGCGGAGAATCGACCCCGAACCGCCAAGATAAGTGACGAGCTCGGAACAACTAAGTTGTTGGAACCTAGGTGTTGCGCTCGCCGCATCCCTGTTGCGGCCATGTCGCATCCCTTTCCTGCCTTACCATGGCTGCTTGAGTGCTAAGGGGGACCTCCTGAGCATCACGCCTCAGGGGTTCTTACTGGACCTCGGGCCGCTCACCTCCTGGCCTTGACCACGGCACGCGACCTGGCATACCAGCGACGGCTGCAGCCTGCCTGGGGACCGGGACCTGTCAGCGTAGAGCAACAAGCTGTCGCGAGGATGGAAAGGGGAGACTAAGCCTTAACAGGACATGCGTTCGCAAATTTTCATAACATGGGAGATATGCGCAAAAGACATTACAGACCCTTTACACACCCCCACGGGGTACTTCATGATTCTTCGCAGGGAACAAAAACGAGAACTAAGAGGAATCCTATCTACACCCTCCCGTGGCGGACGCCATCATCAACAGTGGGCCACGGGAGGCCGGCGCCGACCCATCCAGATCAGTGGCGGTGGCTGGACGCCGCGGCCCTGCTCCGAGCCCCACGAGAGCTCGGGGGCACGTAGCTATCGTCGCTCGTCTCCGGAGTGTCGTAAAGCTCGGGAGAATCGCTAGACTCCCAGGGGCTGCTGCTGCAGGAGTAGCCGCGAGCGGAGCGCACGTCAGCCTGGCGCTCCCCTCCAGGGCAACACTCCAGGCGGCAGCCCTCCGCGTCGAAGACCTTGAAGAAGAGCGTGGTGGCGCCGTCGAACTCAAAGTGGATCGCGAGGGCGCCTTCCGCACGGCAAACCCGCACAACCTCGCCCCAGCCGCGGGTCATGAAGATCTTGCCGGTGGGGACCGCTTCGATCTCTACTCCGGTCGCCGGAGCGTTGCAGTCGGCATGCTGCAGCCAGAGCTCGAGAGGCCCCCTCGGCGGCATCATGTCGGAGAAGAACCGCGGGAAGCGGATCCAAGAGCTTGGGGGCATCAGCGCCCATAGCACAAGCTCGCGCGAGGAATCCGAGGCGTGGATTCCAGGGGCGACGGCGCGTGTCTCCACGGCGAGGCGACCACGGGCGTGGCGCGGGTGGCGCCGCTCGTCACTCCGCCCTCCTGAGCCCTCGGCTCGGGCGTACAAGGGTAGCGGATACCCTGGAGGAGGCCGCTCGCACCAAGGCCTCGTCACCACCTGCATCGCTGCGTCGCCGCGGCGGTGAACCGGCCTCTTCTTCGGCGGAAGCTGCCCTGGATCATCGCGGGTGCTTTTCCTTTCTCTTCAGTGGAGAACCTTCGGATGGGCGCCATTGCTGCTAGCAGTTGAGCAAGGAGGAAGAAGCAAGCGACCAAGGAGAGATGGGCGACGGGGGCTCCGCCCCCCTCACCATTTATAGCGGAAGAAGGCCAACCAGTGCCTCCCATGATCACAGGTAATGATGGTTTTCCTAGCATGTCGCAGGGACTTGTCAAGTCGAGCAGTTGCCGAGGTAGTGTGGGGAAGTGGAGACGCCCACGTCCAATCAACTGCCACGCGTCAATCGAGGCTGCAGGCTTTTGGGGCCCGCGGCGCTCCGTACTTGGCCTTTGGCTTCGCCTCGAAGCCAAGCCCGAGCGCACCTTGGGCCTGGGGGCTACTGTCGGCGTTCTCGGAACGGGGGTCCCCAGACTTGCCTGCCTACGGCCCATGGTGTGGCTGTGCTAGCGGGCCTGTACGGCCCATCTTCATCAACAAGGCATTCAAGACCTTCGCGAGGGGCCAAGCCTCGCGAGGCGGACGACGCAAGACCTCCTCAGGAGCGGCCTCGCGAGGAGCGGAGATATCAAGGCGGGGCAAACCTCGCGAGGCTCTCGTGACGTGAGCCATGACGATCGACACCAGGCGGGCGCCAACGCGCGCACCGTCCTTGCTTCCACTTTGGTGCTAAGGAGGCAAGCGCAGGCGCGGAGTACCGAGGCATCAGGCAAAGGTTTCCATATCGGTGCAACGAGACCAAGACCAGCAGGCCAGCAGAACGGAGGTCACCGTGGAGCCCAAGACAGCGTCATCGCTAGGGCCCTTTCGCAGGCGAAGACTGCTTTTGTTAGGATAGCTTGTACTAGTTGTCCCCTTTCAAATTGGCCGCCGTTGTTGGCTCCCTTCCCGCTCAATATTTGGGAAGAGGACCAGGGCCTCTATAAATAGGACTAGCCACCACAAAAGGAGGCAGCTTGATCTCATCTGATCGAGAGCCTTCCCTTAGCCACACCGAACACAAGAACACCTCAACCTCAGGAGGTTGTTCTTCCCCTTGTATTGTTCATCATCAGCCCAAGAGGCAATCCACCACCACACACTGGAGTAGGGTATTACACCACAACGGTGGCCCAAACCAGTATAAATCTTGTGTCTTTGTGTTGCTAGTTTGTTGAGTTCGTCCGCGAGATCTTAGCGAGCTAGGGCGCAGATCGGTAGGAGGGAAAGAACTTCGCGCGCACCCCAGAGTTCGAACCTTAAGGGTTTTGCCGGAACCCCAGATCCGACAACTCTGGATTGTTGAAGTACTTTCAAACTTCAACCCAAAACTTGATAACTCCAAGGCCCACTCCACAATCCTTCCAGTTGCGTCTGGGTTGTGGAGTATCCGTTGCAACGGGAGGCGGGTGACGACAGTGATCTCGTGGGCTTGGAAGTAATGATGCAGCTTCCTCGAGGCCATAAGGAGGCCAAAGAGCAATTTATGCACACCGGAATATCTTGACCTAGCCCCCTGCAAGAGGGAGCTGACAAAGTAAACCGGGTGCTGCATCATCTTCTTCTTCTGCACCACTCCACTTGACTGCGCGGGCTCTGTCCCGATGGCGTCAGACTCTGCCGGGAGCCTTGCCTTGCCGGCACCAGGCCCTGCCAGGGGAGTCTCTGACTTGCCGTCTGCCGGTCCTGCCGTCGCCACTGCCTCTTCGTCAACCTCCCTCTGTGCCACTAGCGCGTCACTGACCACATGATTCGTCGCCGCCAGATATAGCAGCAACGACTCTTGTGGTTTAGGCGCAACTAGTATCGGTGTAGAGCAAAGGTATCTCTTCAAGTCTTGCAACGCCGCCTCGGCCTCTGGGGTCCACTCCATTGGGCCCGCCTTCTTCAAGATCTTGAAAAAGGGAAGGGCGCGCTCGGCACACTTGGAGATGAATCGGCTCATGGCGGCAACGCGGCCAGTGAGCCGACGCACATCCTTGATCCGCTTGGGCGCCTCAATCTGCTCGATTGCCTTGATCTTGTCTGGGTTTTCCTCGATCCCACGCTGCGACACAAAGAACCCGAGAAGTTTGCCGGGCAGAACGCCGAAGACACACTTATCAGGATTCAGCTTGAGGTTGATCTTGCGCAGGTTGGCAAACGTCTCTTCTAGGTCTTGTACAAGAGTTGCCCTGTCCTTGGTTTTGACCACTATGTCATCCATATAGGCTTCCATATTTCTATGTAGCTGGGGTTCAAAACCAATTTGGACTGCCCTTGCAAATGTTGAACCAGCACTCTTCAACCCGAAAGGCATCCATAAAGAGCAATACGTACCACATGGGGTGATGAATGCTGTCTTCTCTTCGTCTTCTCTTGTCATGAAGATCTGGTGGTAGCCCGAGTAGGCGTCGAGGAATGATAACAGATCACACCCGGCCATGGAGTCAACAATCTGGTCGATGCGCGGCAACGGGAAGGGGTCCTCAGGACAGGCCTTATTGATATCTGTGTAGTCAATACACAGCCTCCACTTCCCGTTTGCCTTGCGCACCACCACCGGATTGGCCAACCACGTCGGATGGAGCACTCCCCTCACCAAACCTGCTGCTTCCAACTTCCTAATCTCCTATGTGATGAATTCCTGCAATTCCAAAGCTTGCTTCCTGACCTTCTGCTTGACGGGTCACGCATGGGGACAGACAGCAAGATGGTGCTCAATCACTTCCCTAGGAACACCGGGGATGTCAGATGCTTGCCACACAAACACATCGACATTCGCCCGCAGGAAAGTGATGAGCGCGCTTTCCTATTTGCTGTCGAGGGTGGAGCTTATGGTGAAAGCCCCCCACCCCCCCCCCCTGTGCTATCCTCCCTGATGGACACCTTCTTGGTCTCTGGTGGCGCAGCTCTGGATTTCTTGCTCTTGCCGGTGGAGCTCTCTGGCACGTCCTTGGTGGTAGCACAACACTCCGAAGAGGTGCGCTTGCCGGAGTGGGTGCGAGAGGTCTTGCCCGTCTTCTTCTTCCCTCCCGGGGCTCCAGCGGCAGGAGCAAGTGCCTTGGCGGCAGCTGCTGCAACTGCTTCCCGGTAGAGTAGGTCGGCGGGGACGGTGATGATATTCATCGGCCCAGGCATCTTCAGCGTGTTGTAGGCGTAGTGCGATGCTGCCATGAACTTGGCTAGTGTCGGGCGGCCGAGGATCCCGTTGTAGGGCAAGGGGATCTCGGCTACATCGAAGACAATCCTCTCCGTCCCGTAGTTCAACTCGCCTCCAAACGTCACAGGCAATGTGACCTTCCCCTTCGGCTGGCTCCTTCCCGGGTTGATCCCTTGAAACGTGCCCGTTTTCTCGAGATCTCCATCAGGAATTTGCAGCCTTTTGATCACAACGGGTGAGATCAAGTTCAGATCGGCCCCGCCGTCAACCAGCATCTTGTTCACCTTGAGGTTGCGCATCGTTGGTGAGACCAACAATGGCAAGCACCCGACCGCAGTTGTGCGGTCAGGGTGGTCCTCGACGTCAAAGGTGAGGGGCGTGCTGGACCACTTCAGCGGCTTCTGAGCGTCGAATGAGGGCTCCGCTGCTGTGATCTCACACGCCCACTGTTTGAGCTGGCGGTGAGAAGTATGCAGCGAGGCACCACCATCGACGCACATGGCCTTTGTAGCCTTCTGAAACTCTTGCTCGCCGGACTCGTCGTCCTCGTCATGATCATCGTCTTCTTGCTTCTTGTCGCGGCCCCGAGCGGGCCTCTCTTGTTCGTTGTCCTTGCCGTGGTGGCCTCCTTGGCCACCACGCTTCTTGCCGGATCCTTCAGCACCATCCTGACCCTTCTCCTTGTCCCGCCTCTCATACTCGGCCTTTTTCTTCTCAGCAAGCAGCTCGACTTGTCGGCAGTTCTGGAGGTCGTGGCCCTTGGTGCGATGGATCTTGCAATACTGCTTGTCGGAGCCCCCCGGCTTGTCGGCAGCCGCCAAGGCCCGGCAAGCGGTGCACCCGGCAATTTCCTTGCCGGGGTCGTCTGCCTTAGCCTTCTTGGCGGCGCCGGTGCTGTCGGATCCCTCGACGGCAAGCACAGTCTTGCCCTTGCGTTTCCTGTTGCGACGCCGGCCCATCTTCGTCGGCGCAGCGGTGTCTTCATCAGTAGAGTTAGTTTCCGCGCCGGCGTCCTCGCCGGGGTACTTCCTTCCTTCTTCAGCCCGGGCGCACCTATCGGCCAGGACATAAAGTTCGGCCACATCCCTAACCTTGTTCATCACCAGCTCTTCGCGCATCTTGCGGTTTGCTACCTCTTGAGCACTGCGTTGATTTTCCCTTGAAGAGGAAAGGGTGATGCAGTAAAGTAGCGTAAGTATTTCCCTCTGTTTTTGAGAACCAAGGTATCAATCCAGTAAGAGATCACGCACGAGTCCCTCACACCTACACAAACAAATAAGAACCTCGCAACCAACGCGATAAAGGGGTTGTAAATCCCTCAACGGACACTTACGAGAGTGAGATATGATAGATATGATAAGATAATATTTTTGGTATTTTTATGATAAAGAGAAATAAAGATGCAAAGTAAAATAAAAGGCAATAAAAATAACTAAGTGTTGGAAGATTAATATGATGGAAAATAGACCCGGGGGCCATAGGTTTCACTAGTGGCTTCTCTCAAGATAGCATAAGTATTACGGTGGGTAAACGAATTACTGTCGAGCAATTGATAGAATTGAGCATAGTTATGAGCATATCTAGGTATGATCATGTATATAGGCATCACGTCGGCGACAAGTAGACTGAAACGATTCTGCATCTACTACTATTACTCCACACATCGACCGCTATCCAGCATGCATGTAGAGCATTAAGTTCATAAGAACAGAGTAATGATTTAAGTAAGATGACATGATGTAGAGGGATAAACTCATGCAATATGATATAAACCCCATCTTTTTATCCTCGATGGCCACAATTCAATACGTATGGTTTCCCTTACTGTCACTGGGATCGAGCACCGCAAGATTGAACCCAAAGCTAAGCACCTCTCCCATTGCAAGAAAGATCAATCTAGTAGGCCAAACCAAACTGATAGTTCGAAGAGACTTGCAAAGATAATCAAACATACATAAAAGAATTCAGAGGAGATTCAAATATTGTTCATAGATAATCTTGATCATAAACCCACAATTCATCGGATCTCGACAAACACACCGCAAAAGAAGATTACATCGAATAGATCTCCAAGAAGATCGAGGAGAACTTTGTATTGAGATCCAAAGAGAGAGAAGAAGCCATCTAGCTAATAACTATGGCCCCGAAGGTCTGAGGTAAACAACTCACACATCAGCGGAGAGGCCATGGTGTTGATGTAGAAGCCCTGCATGATCAATGCCCCCTCCGGCGGAGCGCCGGAAAAGGCCCCAAGATGGGATCTCACGGGTACAGAAGGTTGCGGCGGTGGAAATAGGTTTTTGGCTCTGTATCTGATAGTTTGGGGGTACGTAAGTATATATAGGAGGAAGAAGTACGTCGGTGGAGCAACATGGGCCCCACGAGGGTGGAGGGCGCGCCTGGGGGGGTAGGCGCGCCCCCCTGCCTCGTGCTCTGCACGTTGATTGCTTTGCGTAGACTCCAAGTCCTCTGGATCACGTTTGTTCCGAAAATCACGTTCCCGAACGTTTCATTCCGTTTGGACTCCGCTTGATATTCTTTTTCTGTGAAACACTGAATTAGGCAAAAAACAACAATTCGGGCTGGGCCTCCGGTTAATAGGTTAGTCCCAAAAAATAATATAAAAGTGTATAATAGAGCCCGTTAAACATCCAAAACAGAATATAATATAGCATGGAACAATAAAAAATTATAGATACGTTGGAGACGTATCACGGTTGCGCACGTTCTGATGGAACGCGCTAATCACGGCGGCGGGATGAACATCGGGGATGTTGTACTGCACCCGGCTGAACCTCTTGATGTACTTACGCAGGGTTTCCCCTTCCTTCTGGGGAATCATATGCAAATCACTGGCCTGGCCATGAGCTTGGTGGCCCCCGGTGAAGGCGCCAACGAACTCATGGCACAGATCCGACCAAGAAGAAATGGAATCCGCCGGCAAGTGCATCAACCAAGACATGACGTTGGGCTTCAGTGCCAATGGGGAGTAATTGGCAAGCACCTTGTCGTCGCGAGCTTCGGTAGCTTGCATCGCGATGGTGTAGATGCTGAGGAACTCTGACGTATGGGTCTTACCGTTGTACTTCTCACCGACGTCGGGCTTGAACATGCGGTGGGACGGCCACTGGAACTGCCGCAGCTCACGGGTAAAGGCTGGGCAACCCACCTCATAAGGTAGGCCACCGAAGCCCCCCGGTGATGGGTGGTCCATAGCGGGTCTCGCCCGCTTATCCGACTGGTGGCGTGTATCGCGCCGGCGCTAGATGGTGGTTCGAGCATCTTCGTGGGCTCGTTCCCGAAGGACTTGGCGCTGGTCGCGGTGGGTCCATGGGTCGGACGACGCTATGGAAATGTTTTCACAAGCGTCATCGCGACAGACCGACACCCGCGGTGGCTGGCGGGGAGGAGGAGAGTGCACCGTGGCCGCAGCACCCCCGGCCCCTCCACCACTGGTATGCGGTGGTTTGATGGAGCGCCGGCTCGAGGGCCCCGCCGGTCGCGAATCATCTTCATTAGCGACAGCGACGAGGCTCCGGATGGTGGCTCTCCACTCGTCGAGCTTCTCCGCAGCAGGAGGGAAGTCGAGGAGCAGCTGCGCGCGCGCCAAAGCTTCTGCTGGCGTGGGTGGTGGCGACAGCTGCGTGGACCGTGGCGCGCTTCGACTTCTAACCACGTTAGAAGGAGCTCTATCACGGCCCAGCGGCTGCGCGCCATTTTCGCCAGCACTTCGGCGGGCATGCTGGACTCCTTCGTCCCGTAGATGATGCACAAGACTCTTCCCACGGTGGCGTCCGGGGTCTCCAACGTGGTGGCGCTGCTTGTCGTGCGCACCCTGTGAAGAGCGCGTCGTGGGCGCCGGCGTAGGCGTCTTGGACCGCTGCGCCGCCCGTGGGTGGCAAAGCAACACTCCTGGAGGGCCACACGCCGCCTGCTGGGGGCCCAGCCCTGTCTTTGGATTTGGCGATGCGCGGCCCGTCGTCTGGCGCACGAACGATGCCGCTCGCCAGGCTCTGACTGCTAGAGCGATGCTGGTGCTCGCGGGCCGCGGCTCGGGTTCTGTCCGCGACCAGCCCACTGCTCGTCCGCACTGGCACGGGCCGTTCGGCTCCCGACGAGTCGATCGCCGTGATCGTCTTCTTGGGTACCATGGCGATGAAGAACCGCTAGGCTAACTGCTAGATTGGATTCTCACGACTGCGCCCCCCTACCTGGCGCGCCAAACATGTTGGTGGAAACGACACCTATGGGATCACAATAATCCCTACTACGGTTGGCGGGGCACGGGGTTGTGAGAAGAGCAGGTCTAACAGGAAGCACAAGGATCGTTTACCCAGGTTCGGGCCGCAAAGGTGCGTAATACCCTAGTCCTACTTTGGTGGATGTATTGAGTGTTCTTGTGTTCTTGAGCTAGCTACGGGGTGCAACTTGCCCAAAAGAGCCGAATCCCTCTCCAGTATGCCATGGGCCTCCTTTTATAGTCGAAAGGGGCTGCTACAGTGGCACCCAGGAGGTGGAAAGGTCTACAGTGCTGCGAGCTTATCGCCTGTATTACAGGACAAGACGCATTTAATGCATCGCTTAGGTGTCCCTTAGCTTTATCGGGGACGGGAACGAGGCCCGTCCCGTCCGTCGACACGCGCCCAGGCCAGCGATGCATGCGGCGCCATGTAGGCAGGCAGGCAGCTGAGGTGGCGCCGTGGTAGGGTCTTCACGAAGATCTGCATGCCACCACACAGGTGCTTGCTGAGTTGGCGTAGAGGCCGCCCGTCGCCACACAGGTGCCCTGCCCAGCTGGTTGAGCTAGTAGCTGCTTAGGGATGGCGGTGGAGCCTTGCCTGGCGCGGGCCTGGCGGTGGCCCCGCGGATGCCCCCAACAAGGGTCTTGCCGGGGGCCCGGCAAGGATCTTGTTGTGGCGTTGCAGTCGTCCCCGGCAAGGCGCTTGCCGGGGGTCTTGTGGATTCCCTCGGCTGGGATCCTGCCGAGGGTCGCCGTCTTCTCGTCCTCATCTGATCTCACATGTTTATGATCTTGACGAAGATCTGCATGCCACCATGGAGGTGCCTTCCGAGCCCTGGTTCCAATGTAGTTGGTTGGGTCAGAACCCATGGGCTCAAGGGTGGCTCGCTCTGTTGCTGTCGGGCAAGTAGCCCCGGCAAGGCCCTTGCCGGGGCCGCGGAGGCCGCCCCGGCAAGGGTCCTGCCGGGGGAGTCCACCTTGCTCCCTTCGCTATTTGTGTTCCTGGTCTTGGCGTTGTCCCAGTTGTCTTGTGCTTCGGCTTCTCTCCGGCTTCCCTCCTTTTCCCTACTACGTGCGGCTATGGCGCGTGGCGCTGACTGCCCGTGCACAAGTAAAGGGGTCAAAAGGAGAGCCCTTACTTTTGTACACCGACAAGCAGGTTCTATCTCAACATCATTATCTGGTTCTCTATCATTGTTTGGTTGAGTATTTTCATGAACATCATCATTATTATTTTCATTATCACTAGGTGAATGTTCATTACTAGATTGAGTTTCAGCATTTGAGATAGAGACATCATTGTTATCTTCAGAAGGTTTTTCTATTTCAGGTTCACTAGAGGGATGCAAAGTCCTATCATTTTTCTATTTCTTCTTCTTTTCAGAAGGAATAGGTGCATCAATGTTAACTCCTTGAGAGTCTTGTTCAATTCTTTTAGGGTGTACCTCAGGATAAAGTGGTTCCTGAGTCATTTTGCCTCCTCTAGCTTCTACTCTAATAGCAAAATCATTCATATTATTATTCATTTCACTAAGCAATTCTCTTTGAGACCGAGCAACTTGTTCTAACTGAGTTTGTACCATAGAGGCATGTTTCCCTACACCTCTAACATCATTAGTGATTCTAAATAACAGGTCACTCAAGCGAGCAATCATATCCGAATTTTGTTTCAATTGTTTCATAACATTTGTATTGAAGTGATCTTGTTTCCTAACTTGTAGAGTGGCCCACGCAAATGTGCAGGCAATGTCTTTTAATCATTTGTCATATTTATATGCGAACTAAACGCACTTACATTTTAGAATTCATTTAGTTTTTTTGATAAGCTGCTACTACTAAACATTAATATGACATTTGAGAGCGATACTAATTTAAGTTTAGAATTTAAATATCGAATCTAATCTTGAAGTTGGAAGATTTTAAATACCATGAAAAAGAAAACAAATAAATGTAGAAGCTAGAAGAACGTGGAACATAAATAAGAATTCCTATAACGAACCATTTAGAAATCATGTTAATGGTTATTTTAAATGGGAAATTAAAAGGTTTTTCTTGTGATCTTTTTCCTTTTGGGAGAACCATATATGATCTTTTTCCTTTTGAGAGAACCACTATATTCCAAAGGTGAACAATCGAAGAAAAAAATACAACTCCGGAAAACAGGGACTGATCTACAAAAGAAATCATGGAAATCAATGAACTAATATGACCAAATAGAGTAATTAGAAGAGATAGTGTGATTATCTACTTGGCATGCCCAGTAATAAACTACAAAGACCGATCTCATTTTTCCGCTGCTCCTGCACAACAAATTACACAGAAATATTTGCTATCTCAATTTCAAACAATTGTAAAAGACAAAAATCTGCTATTTGAGCGTTACCAAAGCAATAAATCTCTGGAAGCACATGAAAATGATATAATGAATAGTAGTTCAGAGTCCTACTATAGAGTTTTTGCAGAATAAATGAAATACATGGAAGCTCCAAAACATAAGAACGCCAGACATGGCCACAATATATACACGTAACATTATCTTTCTCAATATATTGTACTTCAATAATTTCGTAACTCCAGAACATATACTCGGTTCTAGACTGAAATAGATATTCTAAGAATAATGCATGATATAGAGCGAGTTTTGCAGTCGCAAGATGTATATTTGTGCGTGACACTATTTGGTTAATTAGATATTTCACACGACCTCTTTGTTTTCTTGCCGAGTTTTTTTTTTTTTTTTAGCTTTTGAGGGTTACACGGAAACATGCATGGTCATCAGGATCATAATACATAACAAAACAAAGGGAATCCTAGATTACACCTAAATGAACCTCGTCAATATCATGTTGTCAAAAATAAATATGAGCAATTGTAGGTGTCCAACTTAGCTTAATGAGAAGAACTGGAACAGAACAATTTGCGGAGTGAACCCTCAAAAAAAAGGGAACACTCAGGGCGACTTGCAGTGTTTAATTTATAAATACATGACCACTCTATAACCGTGGAAGACAGTTGCATCTCATTCCACGGCACTGACGGTCGCTCCTCACCATCACAGATTTGTACTTGTGGTTGTGGACTGGATTCTGAATATTTGCGATGAAACAAATACATGATCAGAAGGTGAAGAGTTGAAAGAGAAAAGATATCAAATGACACACTACTGAAGCAAGGAAATGATGTAAACAAAAAAAGCAATTGTGGGAACCTTGCATGTTTACAAAGATCATATATTACTTATAGAGGGAGTAATATATATGACCAGATAGTTCGATTAGGAAATAGTGTGCTTATCTACCTCGGCATGCCCAGTAGTCTGCTAAGACTTACTGATCTAAATTTTTTCGGCTCCTCCTGCATGAAAAATTCCAAAAATTTAATTGCTATCGAATTTTAAACAGTTGCCACACTCACAAAAATGTACTATTTCAGCACTAACAAAGAAAAAGTACCAAATATCTTGGGATCAGTCTTCCTCATTCTTTCTGTCGATAGGTCACTCCTCGTCGACCTTCTTTTATTTCAAGATGAAGCTGTTTGCTTTTATCTGGGCTCACCCTACGGGGTCCGGGCATCTTACCTTCCTCGCGTCCGATGTCGGAAGTCGCTAATGGCAATCCCTTTTCTAAAAATAGAGGCAAAAGTATTTTTCGACATGATTGATCTACCAAGCATTGGAGACCATGTCAATACACTCTTTACATTTCCAATTTTACTGGACTAAATTATATATGTAATACTGGACAACTTATTTTTCCTAAAAAGAATACTGACCTATCTAGTAATCTGAAAACATGGACCTTGTTCTTTCGGGGTCTCCTGCATGACCAATATGAAACCATCCGCTGGGCTTCATATATGCCTAAAGTAGTGAGTTTCTTCCCAGTGGAGACTAGAGAGTGTACTCATTATACCGAAACACAGAGACAATTTAATTTGAACTAATTGAGAATTTGAGACCATAACTCTTCTATGTTGCATATACATATTCCTTACATATATATCACTGTTGCATGCAGGCCATTATCTATAAATCTCTTCTATTTATTGACTGGGCTCCCATACATGGGCAATACGTTAATAAGCATGGGATGAATCAAATGATTTAAGAAAATCAGGAGACTGGTATCTACTACGCAATCTTCTTCTTGTAGACTCATGTTGAGCCTTCAAGCGTAGAGTTTTGTAGGATAGTACCAAATTTCCCTCAAGTGGATGACCTAAGGTTTATCAATCCATGGGAGGCGTAGGATGAAGATGGTCTCTCTCAAACAACCCTGCAACCAAATAACAAAGAGTCTCTTGTGTCCCCAACACACCCAATACAATGGTAAATTGTATAGGTGCACTAGTTCAGCGAAGAGATGGTGATACAAGTGCAATATTGATAGTAAATATAGGTTTTTGTAATCTGAAAAATATAAAAACACCAAGGTAATTAGTAGCAAAAGTGAATAAAAATTGTATTGCAATGCTTCGAAACAAGGCATAGGGTTCATACTTTCACTACTGCAAGTTCTCTCAACAATGATAACATAATTAGATCATATAACAATCCCTCAATGTGCAACAAAGAGTCACTCCAAAGTAACTAATAGCGAAGAACAAACGAAGAGATTATTGTAGGGTACGAAACCACCTCAAAGTTATTCTTTCTGATTGATCTATTGGGCTATTCCTATAAGTGTCACAAACAGCCCTAGAATTCGTACTTAAATAACACCTTAAGACACACATCAACAAAAACTCTAATGTCACCTAGATACTCCAATGTCACCACAAGTATCCGCGGGTTTGATTATACGATATGCATCACACAATCTCAGATTCATCTATTCAAACAAACACAAAGAACTTCAAAGATTGCCCCAAAGTTTCTACCGGAGAGTCAAAGACGAAAACGTGTGCCAACCCCTATGCACAAGTTCACAAGGTCACAGAACCCGCAAGTTGATCACCAAAACATATATCAAGTAGATCACGTGAATATCCCATTATCACCATAGATAAGCACATGCAAGACATACATCAAGTGTTCTCAAATCCTTAAAGACTCAATCCGATAAGATAACTTCAAAGGGAAAACTCAATCCATTACAAGAAGGTAGAGGGGGAGAAACATCATAAGATCCAACTATAATCAAGAACATCAAGATCGTGCCAAATCAAGAACACGAGAGAGAGAGAGAGAGAGAGAGAGAGATCAAAAACATAGCTACTGGTACATACCCTCAGCCCCGAGGGTGAACTACTCCCTTCTCGTCATGGAGACCGCCGGGATGATGAAGATGGCCACCGGTGATGATTTCCCCCTCTGGCAGGGTGCCGGAACAGGGTCCCGATTGGTTTTTGGTGGCTACAGAGGCTTGCGATGGCGGAACTCCCGATCTAGGTTCTGCTTTGGAGGTTTGGGGATATATAAGAGGTATTGGCATCGAGAACAAGTCAGGGGAGTCCACGAGGGGCCCACAAGGTCGGAGGGCGCGCCGTCCACCCTTGTGGAGGCCTCGGTACTCCTCTGGTACATCTCCGGTACCCCGTGGGCTTCTTTTGGTCCAGAAACAATCGTCGTAAAGTTTTAGGTCAATTGGACTCCGTTTGATATTCCTTTTCTGCAAAACTAAAAAACAAGGAAAAAACAAAAACTGGCACTGGGCTCTAAGTTAATAGGTTAGTCCCAAAAATCATATAAAATAGCATATAAATGCATATAAAACATCTAAGATTGATAATATAATAGCATGGAACAATAAAAAAATTATAGATACGTTGAAGACGTATCAAGAATCCCCAAGCTTAATTCATGCTCGTCCTCGAGTAGGTAAATGATAAAAACAGAATATTCAGATCCATAAGATTCAAAACAATAGTTTAATATTGACATAAAAACAATAATACTTCAAGCATACTAACAAGGCAATTATGTCTTCTTAAAATAACATGGCCAAAGAAAGCTTATCCCTACAAAATCATATAGTCTGGCTATGCTCCATCTTCATCACACAAAATATTCAAATCATGTACAACCCTGATGACAAGCCAAGCAATTGTTTCATACTTTTGATGTTCTTACACCTTTTCAACTTTCACGCAATACATGAGCGTGAGCCATGGACATAGCACTATAGGTGGAATGGACGGTGGTTGTGGAGAAGACAAAAAGAAGGAGATAGTCTCACATCAACTAGGCGTATCAACGGGCTATGGAGATGCCCATCAATAGATATCAATGTGAGTGAGTAGGGATTGCCATGCAACGGATGCACTAGAGCTATAATTTTATGAAAGCTCAAAAAGAAGCTAACTGGGTGTGCATCCAACTTGCTTGCTCACGAAGACCTAGGGCAATTTGAGGAAGCCCATCACTGGAATATACAAGCCAAGTTGTATAAATGAAAAATTCCCACTAGTATATGAAAGTGACAACATAGGAGACTCTCTATCATTAAGATCATGGTGCTACTTTGAAGCACAAGTGTGGTAAAAGGATAGTAGCATTGCCCCTTCTCTCTTTTTCTCTCATTTTTTTCCTTTTCTCACTGGGACAATGCTCTAATAATGAAGATCATCACACTTTTATTTACTTAGAACTCAAGAACTACAACTCGATACTTAGAACAAAATATGACTCTACATGAATGCCTCCGGTGGTGTACCGGGATGTGCAATGAATCAAGAGTGACATGTATGAAAGAATTATGAATGGTGGCTTTGCCACAAATACGATGTCAACTACATGATCATGCAAAGCAATATGACAATGATGATGCATGTCATAATAAAACGGAACGGTGGAAAGTTGCATGGCAATTTATCTTGAAATGGCTATGGAAATGCCATGATAGGTAGGTATGGTGGCTGTTTTGAGGAAGGTATATGGTGGGTGTATGGTACCGGCGAAAGTTGCGCGGCAAAAGAGAGGCTCACTGGTGCACGTTGGTCCTAAACAAACGGTTTTTACCCCTTTCCGCGATGGCATTTGGAACCGTCGCCAAGTGAGTGTGTGCGATAGGGTGTCCTTCCCACACGACCCAGAAATCGTCGGGGATAGGCCCTCCTGCGACCCAGGCTGGGGCCGTGTGCGATCGGGCGAGGCATCGAAACCCAATCATTTTCGTGGGTATGTACATCCCACACGGTGAATCCCATAAATCATTTCCGTAGGTATGTACATCCCACACGGTGAATCCAAGAAATCATATCCGCAGGTATGTACACCCCACACGGTGAATCCCAGAAATCATTTCCGTAGGTATGTTCATCCCACACGGTGAATCCCAGAAATCATTTCCGTAGGTATGTACATCCCACACGGTGAATCCCAGAAAATCATTTCTGTAGGTATGTACATCCCACACAGTTCTTTTTGTGGAAACGTCTGTGCAAGGTGGCCTAACACAAACAGTTCGCAGCCGGAAGCCGTGTGTGATTGTTAGTTGATCGAACACGCCTACTTTCTAGAAACCGTGCGGGTTGTTTGAGTTCATCGCCCACGGTGCTGTCTGAGTAACCGTTTGCAATAGAAAACCCCAATAAGCAGGGTAATTAGCCTATTATTGATAATCCATGTACTAATCAAACTGATATTTCTTATAAAACACGCCAGATATTTCATATCCATATAAAAGCAACCAGGATTTCATAATCGAATTACATCAGATAGCTCGGCACTCAGTTACGCCATTACACAACAGCACCAAGTTTCACATGCAGCATCAAAAACCTTTGGAAAGTAGCATCATACACAGTAAATACACAGATGAATATCATCTGGGAAACTGCAGAAGCGGAAGGCAAATATGGAGCCTTCAGTGATGTTGAATGTCCTTGCAAGTTTAGGCTAGTGGCTATGGATAATTGCCCGCCCAACCTTCGTCCTCTTCAGCAAGACTTCAATATTGTACCGTGGGTGTTGAATGAATACCTTCCTCGCCTCTTGACCATGCAGGTGGTTTGAGAGGTAATCATCGGTGAACTGCTTTGAAAAGTACTGAAAACAAAGCTATGCATAAATCGCTGTTGTAAATTTTGAAATGGCGCAAGGGGTCAAAACAAGGTAAAAGAGTTGGTACCATCCTATAGTTAACTGGTGTCTTCTTCATTGTGCAAACAAAGGTCTTACTGTTATTCGTCGCAAGTTTCTTCATCCTAACAATCTTTCTGAGTTTCTTGACTTGACTGATATTCATGGACATCTCATTTCCCCATATGCAAAATGGGTCGAACAGTGGGTCTAAGCCTCTGACAGCAGGACCTACATGTGCAAGACCAAATTGTAAGAAACCTAAATATTAGAATGATTCCTGCAACTACACAATAATGTGCTATTAGCCAAAGGACCCTCCTTGAACAAACCTCGATGGTAATCCGCAGTGTCTCCCATTGTTTCCCTGCAACACACATAAGGAAGATCTTGATCAGGTTAACTGAGAGTTTCCATACTATCAGTAGAATATGTATTGAGTACAGCCAAATTCGATTGGTGTCACATGCATAACAATACAAAATTGGACCCACAGCAAATGAAATTCAAATTACAGAACTGAACCAAACAGTTAAATGGACAGCAGGCCAAATGAACCAAAATAGTTAACTCAGCACGACATTGCAGAATAGAAACATGTACTAGAAGATAATACAGTTAACAAAACAAAGAATGCTTGAGAACAATACTACGAAATGTAGCAATCGTTGGACCAAAGTGTTAACTGAACATTACATTTCAGAGGACCAAACTGTTAACTGAACATCAGTTGCATATTAACATTACAGAGGACAAATCACTAGAAGGCACTGGCGGTGGCCTCGAGAAAACATCACGAACTGTATTTTAAAGTAGACAACCGCGCGGCAGTGTCGATGGTGGCCTCGAAGACGAGGTGCTCCTCCAAGATCTGGCGGTCGACATGCATGTCAGCCATAGCGACCTCGTTCACGCATGCGGCCGCATGCTACTCAGCTCCACGTTATACTGCGTGTAAAATGGCTGTGGGCGGCACTTAATTGGAGGAGGGGCAGTGATTTCGGTGGAAGGTGTCGCTCCGTTAGTCGGGGCATGTGGGACGGGAAAGGAGGAGGATGGTGTGGGTGGGGTGTAGATTACCTGACCATATCGACGAGGCCGCGCAGCAAGAAGAAGGGTGGGCGGTGAGGAGGCGGCGCTGCAAGAAGAAGGGGCGTCGGCGAGGAGGCGGCGCTGCAAGAAGAAGGGTAGCCGGCAAGGAGGCGGCGCTACAAGAAGAAGGGTCGCCGGCGAGGAGGCTGAGCTGCTAGTAAGCAGCAGTGAAGGTTTGAACTTGGAAAGCAAGGAGGAACAGTGGAAATGTGGCTTTTGGAAGGAGGGAGGGGGCGGGGAGATAGATATTTCCGCGGTGGCAAAAAAATTCACTCGGTGCCGCGAGAAACTGGCGCGCAAGTGTGGTTCAAGTGGGGGCGGTGGACTGTAGACGACGAAGCTTCCTGCGTAAGCCAGACAAGATGGTGCGCCAAGATATTTTATATCGCATCCCACATGATTCTTTCTAGTAAACTGTTTGTGGTATACCTGATTTTTTCATTATGTTTTGAAAGACAAAATGGTGTTACGGAGGGAAAGGATGGTGTTTGAATTGCTAGAACATTTACGTACAATCAACATGCAACTTGTACATGAGTGTCGTGTTTAAATTTGGAATTATTCCGGGTTCATTTGGCATTTTTATGCATTAATTGAGTTTCTGGGCATTTAATGTGCATCATTGAAATTTGAACTACAAGCACATGCTCCAATACACCAAAGTTTGCTGAAAAATTACATGTGTGCCTTTGGTTGAATTTATAGCTCACATGCAAGAAATGGCAATAAAATTCAAACATCTGGGTGTCGTGGCTCAATCGGAATGATTGAGCAACTTGGTTTTTTAATTCCTGTAAATCCAAAACACGGCTGAAAATCATGACTTGGCATGGTGTCATGGCATGGCACCAACATGCTGCAGTATTTTTTTTGGCCGAATTGGGACAAGCTTTGGTGTAAGCTTCTTGCAAACCGGAGCTTCCCTCAAGAAGGCTCGTGGTTCCGAGAGGGAACGTGTCACCTCCGTTTGCAAAACGACATACGTACACTGCCTTCTCCCGCCTTAATTTTGTTACACAGGAAGATTAGACAAAATAGAAGTATCGTGCTAAATTTTGGAATTATTCCGTGTTCGTTTGGCCTTTTTCATACATTAATTGAGTTTCTGAGCATTTAATGTGCATAATTCAAATTTGAACTACAAGCACGTGCTCCAGTGCACCAAAGTTGTTTGAAAAATCACATGTGTGTCCTTGGGTGAATTTCTAGGTCCCATGCAAGAGATGGGAGTGAAGTTCAAACATCTGCGCGTCGTGGCTCAACCGGAAAGATTGAGAAACTTGGCTTTTTAATTCCTGTAAATCCAAAACACGCCTAAAAATCATGAAACTTGGCATGGTCTCATGACATGGCACGAACATGCTCCGGTAATTTTTTTGGCCGTATTGGGACAAGCTTTGGTGTAACCTTCTTGCAAACCAGAGCTTCCGTCAAGAAGGCTCGTGGTTCCGAGAGGGAACTTGTCATCTCCGTGTGCGAAACGACATACGTACACTGCCTTCTCCCACCTTAATTTTTTTGCACATCCAGATTATACCAAATAGAAGCACCGTGCTAAATTTTGGAATTATTCCAGGCTCATTTCGCCTTTTTATACATTAATTGAGTTTCTGGGCATTTAATGTGCATAATTCAAATTTGTACTACAAGCACATGCTCCAGTGCACCAAACTTGTTTGAAAAATCACATGTGTGTCCTTGGATGAATTTCTAGGTCCCATGCAAGAGATGGGAGTGAAATTCAAACATCTGGGCGTCGTGGCTCGGCCGGAAAGATTGAGAAACTTGGTTTTTTAATTCCTATAATTCCAAAACACGCCTGAAAATCATGAAACTCGGCATGGTGTCATGACATGGCACCAACATTCTGCGTTAATTTTTTGGCCGAATTGGGACAAGCTTTGGTGTAAGCTTCTTGCAAACCGGAGCTTCCCTCAAGAAGGCTCGTGGTTCCGAGAGGGAACGTGTCACCTCCGTGTGCGAAACGACATACGTACACTGCCTTCTCCCGCCTTATTTTTTTACACAGCTAGATTAGACCAAATAGAAGTACCGTGCTAAATTTTGGAATCATTCCGGGCTCGTTTCGACTTTTTTATACATTAATTGAGTTTCTGGGCATTTAATGTGCATAATTCAAATTTGAACTACAAGCACATTCTCCAGTGCACCAAAGTTGTTTGAAAAATCACATGTGTGTCCTTGGGTGAATTTCTGGGTCCCATGAAAGAGATGAGAGTGAAATTCAAACATCTGGGCGTCATGGCTCGGCCGGAAAGATTGAGAAACTTGGTTTTTTAATTCCTGTAATTCCTAAACACGCCTGAAAATCATGAAACTTGGCATGGTGTCATGACATGGCACCAACATTCCGCGGTAATATATTTGGCCAAATTGGGACAAGCTTTGGTGTAAGCTTCTTGCGAACCGGAGCTTCCCTCAAGAAGGCTCGTGGTTCCGAGAGGGAACGTGGCACCTCCGTCTGCGAAACGACATACGTACACCGCCTTCTCCCGCCTTTTTTTACACAGCCAGATTAGACCAAATAGAAGTACCGTGCTAAATTTTGGAATTATTCCGGGCGTCTTTCACTTTTTTATACATTAATTGAGTTTCTAGGCATTTAATGTGCATAATTCAAAGTTGAACTACAAGCACATGCTCCAGTGCACCAAAGTTGTTTGAAAAATCACATGTGTGTCCTTGGGTAAATTTCTAGGTCCCATGCAAGAGATGGGAGTGAGATTCAAACATCTGGGCATCGTGGCTCGACCGGAAATATTGAGAAACTTGGTTTTTTAATTCCTGTAATTCCAGAACACGCCTGAAAATCATGAAAGTTGGCATGGTGTCATGACATGGCACCAACATGCTGTGGTAATATTTTTGGCCGAATTGGGACAAGCTTTAATGTAAGCTTCTTGCAAACCGTAGCTTCCCTCAAGAAGGCTCGTGGTTCCGAGAGGGAACGTGTCACCTCCGTGTGCGAAACGACATATGTACACTGCCTTCTCCCGGCTTATTTTTTTACACAGCCAGATTAGACCAAATAGAAGTATCGTGCTAAATTTTGGAATTATTCCGTGTTCGTTTGGCCTTTTTATACATTAATTGAGTTTCTGGGCATTTAATGTGCATAATTCAAATTTGAACCACAAGCACATGCTCCAGTGCACCAATGTTGTTTGAAAAATCACATGAGTGTCCTTGGGTGAATTTCTAGGTCCCATGCAAGACTTAGGAGTGAAATTCAAGCATCTGGCGTCGTGGCTCGGCCGGAAAGATTGAGAAACTTGGTTTTTTAATTCCTATAATTCCAAAACACGCCTGAAAATCATGAAACTTGGCATTGTCTCATGACATGGCACCAACATCCTGTGGTAATTTTTCTGTCCGATTTGCGAAGGCCCACACATTAACAATCAACAAAGTCATTTTGGAACAAGTGTTGTCACGTTACAAATCAGAAATACAAGTATTATTAAACCCGTGGGCGTCCAACTTACCAATTACGTGCGGCCACGCGTCCCCTTTTTTTATTGGCTAGGAGGTGCCGTGCGGGGTAGCTATTTGAGTACGGAGGCGTGCGATCAGACCCCTGCGCGTGCTCATCGGGAGGAGAGCCCTTTGACCGCTACCCGCCGCGCACCTCCCTCCCAACGTCTCCATTAATGGCGCCCGAGCACCTGTTCTACGGCGTGGCCATATGTCTCACTGGACTAAGATTTAAGAGAGAAAAATGAAAATCTGAAAAGAAAGTGTTGCACGGATCTTGATGTAAGATCCGATGGGCCTATATAGCATCGACTGCGACTTATAGCAAGCATGATGAATATAAGGACGATGACAGTGGATAATAATTGTCTTACATATTTAGAAAACATAATTAAAAAAGCCACATGCGGCAACGCCAGAAATACACAAGGGCAAAAGAAGAAGGAAGACAATGATCTGGCTCGCTGATCTCTACTTTCTTGATGCGTTGCTGCAGGCCGCGGGAACTAGTCTCCGCGGCGAGCGGCGACGAGCTCTTTCTTGTCCTCAAGATGCTGCTTGAGAGCATCCACGGATTCCTCCACCAGCCTCATGCGCTCGATGCACAGCTTGTTATTCTCGTCCATAAGTTTCTCGACGATGACGCCGGTCCTTTTCAACAAGGCTGTGGTTTGCTCCTGCTGCTCCGCACTTCTGACGATCTTCGCCCTCAGCAGGTCGCGCTCGGCCCGGAGCTTCGCATTGCTCTCATTTACTTGCCGGATGACGTCGGTATACTGTTCAAACGAGGCTTGCAGGTCATCCTGCAACCTGGCCCACCTGGATATCTGATCCATCTGCCTATGGACGAGGGCACGCATGCACGTGTAAGAGTCCTCGCCTGCCCGCGAGGCATTTTCCCAGGCCGCTGCGGCAAGGGAGGACATCTGTGCTACATTCGCGGGGCGGCGGGACATCTCTTCTGCTTCTGCGGCACGGTCGGACCAGTCTGTGGTATCGACGGTGCGGCGGGTCCTCCGTGCTGCTTCGGCGGCGCGGCGGGACCTCTCTGCTGCTACGGCCGTGTGGCAGGACATGTTGGCTGCTATCGCAGCAAGGCGGGACATCTCGCGTGCTCCCGCTTCCAGGCTCGCCTCTCCCTGGTCGCAATCTCTCGACCCAGAACTCACGCTGGCCATGGCGGACGCAAGGGAACGATGATGAATGACTTGTTTGTTTTTGACTTTTTGTGGATGAGGAGTTGAGGAGGAATGTGCAGTCATCTTGGAGTAGTAGTATTTATAACCGCGTAGTAATACGCTCCTAAGTGGGAAACCGTTTAGGTTTTGATCGGTGTGAACAGGTTTGCAATTTGGAATGTGACGGGACGCATGCTCAAAATTTACTGATGGTTATTGGTGCGGGACTATTCCCAGAAGGCGTAACGTGGGCACGTACGCTTTCTCGGCCGCGTACGTGGCGTTTGCACCACAGGGTGCACCGCAATAGGCAATCTCAGCACACATCTTTTAGTTAGAATGGGTGTGCTCATCTAGCGCACACACGTTGATCTATCTGACTGTTTCAGTTTGTTGTGGCTAATTGCAAACAGTTCATCCATGTGAAGTGTATGCCATCAATCACAGACACTTTGATCTGGCTTACCCGTTTCTGTTCTGTTGCCTAATGGCAAACAGTTAATCCTTCTGAAGCGTATGCCCTCAATCACACACACCTTGATCTGGCTGACCGTTTCTTTTGTGTTGCCTAATCACAAACAGTTCATCAGAGTGAACCGTATGCTGTATATCGCACACACCTTCATCTGGCTGCCCGTTTTGTTGTGTTGCCTAATCACAAACAGTTCATCCGAGTGAACCGTATGCTCTATATCGCACACGCCTTCATCAGGCTGCCCGTTTCTTTTGTTCCGCCTCATCGCAAACAGTTCATTAGACTGAACCGTATGCCCTGGATTGCACGCGCAACTAAAATCCGAACTGTGTTTGATGCATCCTCCATCGCAAACGTTTTCACCTTTTTTGACGGTTTTCATACAGCACCGTTTGCGATTATGGCATCGCACACAGTTTCTCGAAGGGTCTCTGATCGTAGTGTCGCGTTAGCAGCATCCTGCAGTAGTGGCTAGCAATGGTGGAAGGGTGAGAGTACTTATAATCCATGCACTCAACATTAGTCATAAAGTACTCACATACTTATTGCAAAAATCTATTAGTCATCAAAACAAAGTACTACGCGCATGCTCCTGGGGGGATAGATTGGTAGGAAAAGACCATTGCTAGTCCCTGACCGCCACTCATAAGGAAGACAATAAAAAAATATCTCATGCTCCAACTTTGTTACATAACTGTTCACCAAACGTGCATGCTACGGGACTCACAAACCTCAACACAAGTATTTCTCAAATTCACAACTACCCACTAGCAAGACTCTAGTATCACCATCTTCATATCCCAAAATAATCATAAGGAATCAAACTTCTCATAGTATTCAATGCACTTTATATGAAAGTTTTTATTATATCCCTCTTGGATGCCTATCATATTAGGACTAAATTCATAACCAAAGCAAATTACCACGCTGTTTAGAGAGACACTAAAAATAATATAAGTGAGCTCCGTTAGTATAATAAAACAAATCATTCACTTTGGTACTGTCAAGACAAGATTCATAATGTTTCTCACATGATGCAATATAAGCCATAGAAACTAGAAAACAAGCAAACTAAGCATCGAAAATAGAATCTGTCAAAAACAGAACAGTCTGTAAAGATCTGAATTGAAGTCATACTTTTGTAACTCAAAAAATTCTGAAAAATAGGAAAACATAGACAATTTGTATATCAATCATGTGTAAAAAATTCCGAAATTTATTGTGCTCTGGTGAATTTAAACAATTTTGTGACTGGGCGCAAAGGTTTCTTTTTTTGGACAGAATTGAATCAACTATCATCCACACTAACCCAAAGGCTTAATCTTCTGAAAAAAGAATCAACTCAAAAGCACTCTTCTGTAAAAAATGATAGCTAATCTCATGAGCGCAAAGTTTCTGTTTTTTACAGCAAGATCACATTAACTTTCACCCAAGTCTTCCCAAAGGTCTTACTTGGCACTTTATTGAAATAAAAGCTATAAAACATGATTACTACAGTAGCATAATCATGTGAACACACAAAAACAGTAGGTATAAATGTTGGGTTTTCTCCCAACAAGCGCTTTTCTTTAATGCCTTTTTAGCTATGCATGATGATTTCAATGATGCTCACATAAAAGATAAGAATGAAACATAATGGGAGCATCAAGAAGCATGTGGCAAGCACATTTAAGTCTAACCACGTCCTATGCATAGGGATTTTGTGAGAAAACAATTTATGGGAGCAAGAATCAACTAGCATAGGAAAGCAAAACAAGCATAACTTCAAGATTTTCAACACATAGAGAGGAAACTTGATATTATTGCAATATGTAAAATCATATGTTCCCCCCTCATAGTAATTTTTAGTAGCATCATGAATGAATTCAACAATATAACTAACACATAAAACATTCTTTTCACGATCCACAAACATAGAAATTTTACTAGCCTCCACATAAGCAAAATTCTTCTCATTCATAGTAGTGGGAGGAGCAAGTTCAACAAAATAGCTATCATGAGATTGAAAATTAAAATCAAGATGAAAAGTTTCATGGTTATAATTATTCTTTATACCATACATGTCATCATAATAATCATCATAGATAGGAGGCATGATTTCATCCTAGTAAATTTTCTCATCAAAACTTGGGGGACTAAAAATATCATCTTCATCAAACATAGCATCCCCAAGCTTATGGCTTTGCATATCATTAGCATCATGGATATTCAAAGAATTCATAGTAACAACATCGCAATCATGCTCATCATTCAAATATTTAGTGCCAAACATTTTATAGATTTCTTCTTCTAACACTTGAGAACAATTTTCCTTTCCATCATTTTCACGAAAGATATTAAAAATATGAAGCATATGAGGCAACCTCAATTCCATTTTTTGTAGTTTTCTTTTATAGACTAAACTAGTGATAAAACAAGAGACTAAAAGATTCGATTGCAAGATCTAAAGATATACCTTCAAGCACTAACCTCCCCGGCAATGGCGCCAGAAAAGAGCTTCATGTCTACTATGCAACCTTCTTCTTGTAGACTCGTGTTGGGCCTCCAATCGCAGAGTTTTGTAGGACAGTATCAAATTTCCCGCAAGTGGATGACCTAAGGTTTATCAATTAGTGGGGGCATAGGATGAAGATGGTCTCTCTCAAACAACCCTGCAACCAAATAACAAAGAGTCTCTTATGTCCCTAACACACCCAATACAATGGTAAATTGTATAGGTGCACTAGTTCGGCGAAGAGATGGTAATACAACTGCAATATGGATAGTAGATATAGGTTTTTGTAATCTGAAAAATATAAAAACAGCAAGGTAACTAGTAGCAAAAGTGAGCAAAAATTGTATTGCTATGCTTCGAAACAAGGCATAGGGTTCATACTTTCACTAGTGCAAGTTCTCTCAACAATAATAACATAATTAGATCATATAACAATCCCTCAACGTGCAACAAAGAGTCACTCCAAAGTCACTAATAGCGGAGAACAAACGAAGAGAATATTGTAGGGTATGAAACCAGCTCAAAGTTATTCTTTCTGGTTGATCTATTGGGATATTCCTATAAGTGTCACAAACAGCCCTAGAGTTCGTACTAAAATAACACCTTAAGACACACATCAACTAAAACCCTAATGTCACCTAGATACTCCAATGTCACCACAAGTATCCGTGGGTTTGATTATACAATATGCATCACACAATCTCAGATTCATCTATTCAAACCAACACAAAGAACTTTAAAGAGTGCCCCAAAGTTTCTACCGGAGAGTCAAGACGAAAACGTGTGCCAACCCCTATGCACAAGTTCACAAGGTCACAGAACCCGCAAGTTGATCACCAAAACATACATCAAGTAGATCACATGAATATCCCATTGTCACCACAGATAAGCACATGCAAGATATACATCAAGTGTTCTGAAATCCTTAAAGACTCAATCCGATAAGATAACTTCAAAGGGAAAACTCAATCCATTACAAGAAAGTAGAGGGGGAGAAACATCACAATTAAGATTCAAATATAATAGCAAAGCTCGCGGTACATCAAGATCGTGCCAAATCAAGAACACGAGAGAGAGATCAAACACATAGCTACTGGTACATACCCTCATGCCGGGGAGTACGACACCTATGGGACCATGCGGGTCCCTTCTGCGGTTTGGCAGGGAAGAGGGGTAAAGCAAAGAGCAGATCTAATGATCAACATGACGGATTTTTACCCAGGTTCGGGCCACTCGGAAGCGTAAAACCCTAGTCCCGCTTGAGTGTATATTCTGTGTTCTTGAGCTTCGGCTAGCTGCTATGCATACGAGCTGGGCCGAGAGGTTTAAAAGTCTGAATCCTCCTCCAATACACCACGGGCCTCGTTTTATATGTCCAAGGGGCTGCCACAGTGGCATATAGGAGGTGTAAAGTAGCTACAGTGTTTATGTTTATCATCGGTGTCTTAGGACAAACGCCACAAATGGGCTGCTTACGTGCCCTTCAGCTTTATTGGGGACGGGAGTAGAACCCGTCTCGTCCGTCGTTGCCCCGCCCTGTCTCGACACGCATCCATGTCGACGAGGCATGCAGTGCCAAGTTGGCTGGCCAGCTGCTGCGCTGGAGAGGTGGCAGGATCTTCATGAAGATCTGCATGCCACCACGCAGGTGCTTGCCAGGCTAGCAGGCCGGCCACTGCGCTGGAGTGGTGACGGGGTGGTGGAGTCTTGCCGCGGTCTTGCCGATGTCACCGGCAAGTATCTTGCCGGGGCCTTGCAGACGTCCTTGACAAGGATCTTGCTGGGTACTTTGTCTTCTGGCCTTCACAAAGATCTGCACGCCACTATGCGCATGCCCTTGGGTCTGGTCCTTAACATTGTCGATGGTGTTAGAGATCTCAACCTCAAGGGTGGTGCTCTTGTTAGTGCTCTATAAGCCGTCCCAGCAAGGATCTTGCCGGGGTCTCGCAAGCCGTCCCGGCAAGGATCTTGCCGGGGGTCCTTCTCGTCCTCTGTTCTCTGGCTTGGCCGCTTCTCTTCGCCTTGTATCTCGTTTTTATCCTTGATCGCCCTCTTCATGCCTCACCGCTCATGGGGCTACGACTGCCCGTGCACAAGTATGGGGTGCTAACGGGCCCAAACTTTAGTACACCGACACCTCAGCCCCGAGGGTGAACTACTCCCTCCTCGTCATGGAGACCGCCGGAATGATGAAGATGGCCACCGGTGATGATTTCCCCCTCCGGCAGGGTGCCGGAACAGGGTCCCGATTGGTTTTTGGTGGCTATAGAAGCTTGCGACGGCGGAACTCCCGATCTAGCTTCTATTCTGGAGGTTTGGGGATATATAAGAGGTGTTGGCATCGAGACCAATTCAGGGGAGTCCATGAGGGGCCCATAAGGTCGGAGGGCGCGCCCTAGGGGGTGAGGGCGCCCTCTACCCTTGTGGAGGCCTCGGGACTCCTCTGGTGCTCTCCGGTACTCCGTGGGCTTCTTTTGGTCCAAAAACAAGCGTCGTAAGTTTCAGGTCAATTGGACTCCGTTTCATATTCCTTTTCCGTGAAACTCAAAAACAAGGAAAAAACAGAAACTGGCGATGGGCTCTAGGTTAAGAGGTTAGTCCCAAAAGTCATATAAAATAGCATAAAATGCATATAAAACATCCAAGATTGATAATATAATAGCATGGAACACTAAAAGATTATAGATACGTTGGAGACGTATCAGAGACAGCTTAGTATTATATATAAATAGATAAAGGAATCTCAAGACAAAATACATCCTACGGTTATTAATAGAGTTTTGAACCGGTATGAGGCAATTTTCGGGCCAAAGGCATCAGCTAGCAGTGAATCAATATGACGTGGTTTCCAGTTTAAATATCACCCACCTATTAAAGAAGAAATTGAAGAACCGGTACTAGCTAAAGAGGAAACTATTATTTATAATGTTGATCCAGTTTTTCCTACTGTTTATATTGAGAAATCACCTCTCCCTGTTATGATGAAGGAACATGCTAAAGTTTCAACTATGGTCAATAAAATTTATATTAGAACACCTAAACCTGATGAACAAATCAAAGTAGAACCTAGTGTTGCTATGGTTAAGGATCTCCTGGAAGAAAATATCGATGGGCGTGTTATTTACTTTTGTGGAGAAGCTGCTAGAATTGCCAAACCCGATAAAAAGGATAAACATAGACCTATTGTTGGTATGCCCGTTGTCTCAGTTAAAATAGGAGATCACTGTTATCATGGTTTATGCGACATAGGTGCTAGCGTGAGTGCTATTCCCGTTACGTTATATGAAGAATTATGAATGACATAACACCCGCAGATATAGAAGACATAGATGTTACTATTAAACTTGCAAACAGAGATACTATATCACCAATTAGGATTGTTAGATATGTTGAAGTCTTGTGTGGGAAAATAAAGTACCCTACTGATTTTTTGTTGTTCTTGGTTCCCCACAAGATGATTTTTGTCCCATTATCTTTGGTAGATCTTTCTTGAACACCATTAATGCTAAAATAGATTGTGAGAAACAAACTGTCGGTGTTAGCTTTGGTGATGAGTCTCATGAGTTTAATTTTTCCATGTTTAGTAGAAAAGCTCATTAAAAAGAATTGCCTAGTAAGGATGAAATAATTGGTGTTGCTTCTATTGACGTGCCTCCTACGGATCCTCTAGAACAATATCTGCTAGACCATGAAAATGATCTACATATGCATGAAAGAAATGAAATAGATAAGATTTCTTTGAACAACGTCCTCTGCTTAAACACAATTTGCCTATTGAAACTCTAGGAGGTCCTCCTCCACCTAAAGGTGATCCTGTGTTTGAATTAAAACAATTGCCAGACACTTTGAAATATGCTTATCTTGATGAGAAGAAGATATATCATGTTATTATTAGTGCTAACCTTTCAGAATAAGAAGAAGAAAGATTATTGAAAGTTCTAAGGAAGCACCGAGCTGCTATTGGATATACTCTGGATGATTTAAAGGGCATTAGTCCCACTCTATCTCAGCACAAGATTAATATGGAACCTGATGCGAAACCCGTTGTTTTTTTGACTATATACTGCAAGGCAACAGCCTCATAGTGCTTTATTGCATAGAACTAGAGTGTTACAAAATTACAAAATACAAGAAAACAAAGAAAAGAACATACTTACAAGGGGCCTAAGAGAGTAAGGCTATCCAGGAGACTAAGCTATCTCTATATTTACATTTGATTCTATGAGCTAAAAGGGAAATATCATGTATGAAATTCCTCCTCCAAGAAATGAAGGAAGCTCTCTCATTTCTAAAGATCTTCCCATTCCTTTGTGTCCAGATATTCCATGTAGCAGTAAATACCACCTCTGTGAAGAAAGGATAACCAAAATCCCTCCTAGCAGAAAGAGCCATCTCATATGTGTTCTGGTTAGGTTGGACAGTCCAAGAAATTCCAAGGTAATTCCAAACCCTTTGGCTGAAGTTGCAAGCAAAGAATAGATGTGCACGGTCTTCATGTGAAGCACAGAGGCTAAAGAACACACGTGTCATCCTGGATGATCTAATGCCTGCGTTGCATCATATCCCTAGTATTCAGACGGTCCATCAAAAGAAGCCATCCAAACACTTTAAACTTAAGCGTACAAGCACACTTCCAAATCCATCTGAAAATTGGATCAACCACCAGGTGAGAGAAGCAAGACTCATAGTAAATCTTTGATTTAAACTCCCCAGATTTAGACGGCCACTTCCAAATGTCCTTATTCTCCACGTTCAAGCTGACCGAAGACAGCAAATCCTGAAGTTGAGTTAGCTCAGTATAAGCCTTCTGTGACAGAGGCAGATGTAAGTGTTCTGAGGTCTCCGGTTGCTCCATAAACTCTCTGACTGTGACCGTGTCATCAGTGACAAAAGAATAAAGCCTAGGGAAATGCTCGCATAAAAGGACCACATTATTACCCAGCTGCCAGCGATCAAACCAAAAGACCACCGTGTTGCCAGCATGCACTTGTGGGACGGCTAACTTGCAAAATTTGTTGTACAAACTCATGACATCTCGCCACCAAAATGAGCCACAGCTCTGAGTGACTTGCGGCAGCGAAGCAGCATAATAGGTATCCCAAATTAATGTGACCCAAGGCACGTCCAACCTATTAAAAAACTTGAAAAGATGCTTGAGCAACAAGGCTTCATTTTGAAGTCCCAAATTAAGCACACCCAAACCACCACACTTCTTGGGTCGGCAGACCAGATCCCATGCAGCCAAGGATTGACGAGGATTATCTGTGTTGCCTCTCCACAAGCATTGACGCATGATTCTCTCAATCTGCTACAAGATGCCCTTGGGAAGAGATAGCGTACACAAGAAATAAATTGGCATGGAGCATAGTACCGACTGAAGCAGTTGCAGACGACTTCCTTGATTCAGCAGACACGAGGAAGCAGATAAACAGTGTTCAATACGATCAACGAGAGGCAGTAGATCATAGATTGTGGGCCTCGAAGTACACATGGGTAACCCTAGATATGTGAAAGACATAGAGCCCACATCACAACCTAGCAGATTGGCAACCCGAGATTGCTGAACCCGTTGTTGATCACCAACATCGGTTAAATATGAAGATGAAAGAAGTGGTAAGAACGGAAATATTAAAACTTCTGGAAGCAGGTATAATCTATCCTATAGCTGATAGTAGATGGGTAATTCATGTTCATTGTGTCCCTAGGAAAGGAGGTATTACTGGTGTTCCTAATGATAAGAATGAACTTATTCCACAAAGAATTGTTACAGGCTATAGAATGGTAATTGATTTTAGAAAATTAAACAAAGCAACTAGAAAAGATCATTACCCTCTGCCTTTTATTGATCAAATGCTAGAAAATTATCTAAGCACACACATTTTTGCTTCCTTGCTAGATATTCTGTTTTTTTGCAAATATCTGTTTCTCAACCTGATCAAGAAAAGACCACTTTCACTTTTCTCGTTGGAACTTATGCTTATAGACGTATGCATTTTGGTTTTATGCAATGCACCTTCTACCTTTCAAAGATGTATGACTGCTATATTCTTTGACTTTTGTGAAAAGATTCCCTACAAGAAAAGACACATCCGTGACATTTTGAGCCGAACGATTTTTTTCCTGTCATGCTATGACACTTCTATGACAATAATTGTGACAAAACCCGGTATCATTATAGATGTGGTGGGTTCCTACTTCTATGAAAAAAATCATGATAGAAAATGGGCTTATCATCCTGGGCGGGCCGGAGATGCAGCTGCATGACATTCTTTGGGCCGTCTATGACGGAAAAAACCATGGTAGAAGCGAGGGCGAGGAAAATATCGGGGAGTTCCCGGTTACGGTGGGTGGTCGGGGCTGAGCGATGCGCGTTTCTCTCGTACACGTATGCGCGTGGGTGCGAGGCGTTGGGTTCTAACTGAACCCGAGCGAGGCATTGGCCTATTGATTCCGAGCGATTGCACTGCACGCTACGCGGTACTGAACCCGAGCGATCGATCGATCCCTGGCTGTTAACTGCACCCGATCGAGCGATTCCTTCGGTACTGCTACTAACTGAAGCCGATCGAACCTGCTGCCTCTTGATGAACAGTGAGCGTTGTTGGGGGGTTGGATGAACAGTTCCCCGTGGGGGTTGGATGAACAGGACCCCGTGGTAGTAGAGGCCATTGCCGCTGGATGAACAGGACCCCGATCGAGCCGGTTGGGGGTGGATGAACAGGACCCCGTGGAGGGCTGGATGAACAATACCCCGTGGATGGCTGGTTTAACAGTAGCCGGTGGATGGCTGGATGAACAGTAGCCCGTGGAGGGATGGTTGAACAGGACCCCGTGGAGAGGGTTGGCTGAAAAGTAGCCGGTGGAGGAGCAGTGCAGGCTGGATGAACAGGATCCCATGGATGAACAGTCGCAGGCGGAGGCTGGAGGAGGTCGAAGGTGGATGAACAGTAGCCCGTGTAAGATGCATGAGGTCGACGGTGGAGATGAACAGTAGCCCGTGGAGTCCCGTTTTGCGGTACGCCACACCCCTCCCGATGAACATGACCCCTGTTTCGACCGTAGCGCTCCAACACAAGTCCGTTTCCTCCATTTTGCGGTATGCCACACCCCTCTCGATTAACAGGACCCCATTTGGACCATAGGAGGTCGAAGAGAAGTCTATTTCCTCCGTTTTGTGGTACACCACACCCCTCCTGGTGAACAGGATCCCATTTCGACTGTAGGCGGTTGAACACAAGGCCGTTTCCTCCATTCTGTGGTATGCGAGGCCTCGTTTTGATCGACTGTTCCATCCAAGCTGGTTGGCTCCTGATGAACACGACACATTCGGTTGCCTCCTGATGAACACGATGACGCAGTTTCTCTGTTCCGACCCAGCCTGTTGGCTGCCGTGAATAGGACGCCGTTGATGCCTCTCCATGTACACGAGCCCTGGCCGTACGTATGCGCGAGTAGGCATTCAAGACCCTGCCTGTATGTACGTACATGGCTGTATTTACTTTCTAGCACCCTGGCTATATGTACGTGTACATGCTACGTCCGCGCCTCTACTACGACACGTGCCCTTCCTTACTCGGCCACGGTTCATCGCTGCGGCCTGCAGATAGACCGATCGACCAGTATGTATGTACACGTTCGCGACCAGAATGACAACACTATGTATGCTTCGACCAGGTGGGTCCCGACTGTCAGGGAGGATAAGGAGGCACTTCCTTGCGTGTGAAGATGTAGCTGGTGGGTTCCAGTAGTCAGGGGAAACGTTGTTTTGTGAAATAAGGTGGCCCGTACGATGGGTCCCTGCTGTCAGGTGGAGGAATCATTATTTTGTGCATAATATGGAGGCACTTACTTGCTGCGGCCGTGGACCATGTTGTTAGCCTCTCCACGTACAGTACTCTTCCGATGGAAGTCGTTCCTTGACCACATTGACCACGCTGCGCCGAGAGCACCAAGGCGGTGGACGACGGCGAGGCCTAGGAAGGGGACGACGTGGTGCTGGGGAATACGCGACAGTGGATGCCCATGCGGAGAGGAGTACGAGGGTTCATTGGTTCGGCTGCGGTGTGAGGCTGTCGTCGCCGTAGAATAACAGGGGGTGTGTGAGTACAGGGATGGCCTGGCCAGCGGTGGGAGTAGTAGGGGGGCGGTGAGGCCTCTGCGGCAGCACAGCCGGCCACGGGAGGCACGAGCAGGCGGCACGACCGGCGCTGGTTTGGGCGGCTGGAGCAAGAAGACCAGAGGTTGAAGAAGCACTACGGCTGTTGGATGGACATCGTATGGTCACTAGACATAGAATCATTCATATTGACTAAGTTGACAAAGCCCTCCGTCCCCGTCAACTTAGTAGGCCCACAAGTCAGCCTCCCACTATGGTGGGTCCCAGCTAGCAGGGGGTTATCTTTTTTTGCGCGTAATAAGGAGGCACTTCCTTGCGTGCGAAGATATAGCTGGTGGGTCTGAGCTGACAGCGGGGGGCGTTTTTTCGCGAAATACAGAGGCCCTTCCGGTGGGTCCCAGCTGTCAGGTGGAGGAATCTTTTTTTGCGCGTAATAAGGAAACATTTCCTTATGTGCGCCCGTGGACCCAGGTGTCAGCCTCTCCACGTACAGTCCACTTCCCATGGATGTCGTTCGTTGACCACGTTGACCATGCTGCGCCGAGAGTACCAGCGCGGTGGATGACGGCGAGGCCTAGGAACGGAATGACACGGAGCCAGGGAAGACTCGAAAGTGGTTGCCCACGCGGTGGGGAGTACGAGGGTTTACTGGTTCGGCTGCCGTTGCCGGAAAATAACAGGAGGTGTGGGTGAGTAGAGGAATGGCCTGTCCAGTGATCGAGTAGGGTGGGGCAGTGCGGCCTGTGCGGCAGCACAGCCGACCACGGGAGGCGGGAGCAGGCAGTCCCATCGGCGCTGGTTTGAGCAGCTAGAGCAAGAAGATCAGATATTGAAGATGCAGCACGGCCGTTGGATTAACATCCAACGGTCACTGCTGCTAGAATCGTTTGTGGACTAAGTTGAGAAAGCCTTTCGTACACGTCAACCTAGTAGACCCACAAGTCAGCCTCCAAATCTGCCCCAAACAGCATATAGTCGAAAATTTCTAGCCATATTCAAATTAATTTAAAAACTAAACATACCTTAATTTAAATCCAATGAAATTTTACCCGCACAAAATAAATGAAATTTAAAATATCAAAATCCGAAAGAAAAAAGTATTTTGGAACTAATTGCCTATTTGCTGTATTTTTCCATTTTAGCCCATTTATTATTACTTATAGCCCATTTATTATTGCTTATAGCCCATTTTCTAGGCAAGTCCGAATGCATCCCTCCTCGTCTTGAAAGATTTCCGGCCTAGCTTGGCGTAGAAAAAAGTAGGCCTACATTGGTTATTCTACAAAAAACAAAATAGCTGGGCTAGCCATTTTTAGAAAGGAAAAATCAAACTGGGCTGGCCATGTGGTAAACATATGAAATAAAAGCCTGGGCTAGACGGGCCACAGCTCCTGCACAACCCAGTTGATACCCTTCTCCGTCCTGAAAAAAAATTTACTGCGCGCTGCTGCGTCCCTACTGTCATCCTCACCATGTATAGTCATCTCCTTATTCCTCTCGGTTGTTGACCATGTTGACAACACCGGAGGGCAGCGCCGCGGCGAGCGAACCAAGGCGGAGGACGATGGTGAGGCCTCGAATGGGAACGAACAGGAGCCAGGGAAGATGCGCAGAGTTTTAGAGTACGATGTGGCCACAATGCGTGCGCGCGGCACAGCCAGCCGTGTGATGTCTACTATGCAACTTTATTCTTGTAGACACGTGTTGGGACTCCAAGCGGAGGGTTTTGCAGGACAGTGGCAATTTTCCCTCAAGTGGATGACCTAAGGTTTATCAATCCGTGGGAGGTGTAGGATGAAGATGGTCTCTTTCAAACCACCCTGCAATCAAATACCAGATATCTCTTGTGTCCCCAACACACCCAATACAATGGTAATTTGTATAGGTGCACTAGTTCGGCGAAGAGATGGTGATAAAAGTGTAATATGGATGGTAGAAATAGATTTTTATAATCTAAATAAATAAAAACAATAAGGTAACAAATAGTAAACGGGCACAAAAACGATATTGCAATGCTTGAAAATGAGGCCTAGGGTCCGTACTTTCACTAGTGCAACCTCTCAACAGTGCTAACGTAGTTGGATCATATGATTATCACTCAAAGTGCAATAAAGAATCACTTCCGAGTTCCTATTAGCGGAGAACAAAAGATAGAAATTGTTTGTAGTGTACGAAACCACCTCAAAGCTATTCTTTCCGATCAATCTATCCTAGAGTTCGTACTAAAATAACGCAAGCTATTCTTTCCGATCGATCTAATCAAGAGTTCGTACTGAAATAACACCATATGACACACATCAACCAACTCTCATGTCACCTAGATACTCCAATGTCACCACGGTATCTGTGAGTTAATTCTACGATATGCATCAATCAACTTCATGATCATAATTTTCAATCCACACACAGAACTACAAGGAGACCCCAAAGTTTCTATCAGAGAAAAGATAATAAAAATGTGCATCAACCCCTATGCATAGATTACCCCAATGTCACCTCGGGAATCCGCAAGTTGAGTGCCATAATATACATCAAGTGAATCAATATGATACCCCATTGTCACCTCAAGTATTCATACCGCAAGACATACATCATGTGTTCTCATATCTAAACATTCAATCCGACAAGACAAAACTTCAAAGGGTAAAGATTCAATTCATCACAACAAGAGTATAGAGGGGAGAAACATCATATGATCCATCTATGTTAACAAAGCCCATGATATAGATCAGGAGAGAGAGAGAGAGAGATTAAACACATAGCTACTGGTACAAACCCTCAGCACCGAGGGTGGACTACTCCCTCCTCATCATGGTGGTCGCCGGGATGATGAAGGTGGCCACCGGAGATGATCCCCCCTCTAGAAGGGTGCCAGAACGGGGTCTAGATTGGTTTTCGGTGGTTACAGAGCCTTGCGGCGGCGAAACTTCCGATCTAGGTTCACCCCCGAAGGGTTTTGGAATGTTTGTGAATTTATAGGGTAAAGAGGGGTGCGGGAGGCCACCGAAGTGGGCACAACCCACCTGGTCGCGCTTGGGCCCCCAGGCGCGCCCTGGTGGTGGTGCCCCCCTTGAGACACCCCCCAGGTGCTGCTCTGGCCCAATGGATGTCTTCTGGTCCATAAAAAATCTCCAAAAAGTTTCGCGGTGTTTGGACTCTGTTTGATATTGATTTGCTGCGATGTAAAAAACAAGCAAAAACAGCAACTGCCACTGGGCACTGGGTCAATAGGTTAGTCCCAAAAAATGATATAAAGTTGCAATAATTTTTTTGCAAAACATCCAAGAATGATAATATAACAGCAAGAATACTTCATAAATTATAGATACGTTGGAGACGTATCAGCATCCCCAAGCTTAATCCCTACTCGTCCTCGAGTAGGTAAATGATAAAAGAAATAATTCATGAATTGTGAATGCTAGCAAAGTGCATAAGTTTGATCAATGATAATTTCAATCACTTTTCCTAGCATCATGACAACAACTTTTTCTTATAAAATTTCTCATGTTTAAAGTAGCAACCAATTCACATGTTAAGGTTCAAACAATGAACTCTCTTGAAACTCAACAACCTATGTTCTTAGTCACCAAGCAATTGCAATTCAACTTATTCAACAGAGTCTAAGTAAGAGCTCCACATACTCAACCATCATATAGTCTTCTATGATTGCTAACACTCACCTCATACACATGAGAAAAACGTTCAAACAATGAACTCTCCTGAAACTCAACAACCTATGTTCTTAGTCACCAAGCAATTGCAATTCAACTTATTCAATAGAGTCTAAGTAAGAGCTCCACATACTCAACCATCATATAGTCTTCTATGATTTCTAACACTCACCGCATACACATGAGAAAAACATTTCAACCGGACACATAGAAAGATAGGGGCTTATAGTTTCGCCTCCCAACGTATTCACCTCAAGGGTGATGTCAACAATTATAACTCATGCCACCCATATTCAACTGAACATATGTGCCTCGATCTTTCCTCACCACATGATGCTTGCCAAAGGAGAAAAATAAAAAGGAATAAAGAGAAAAACTTTGACTCTTGCATAAAAGTAAATACATAAAAGTAAAAGATAGGCCCTTCGCAGAGGGAAGCAGAGGTTGCCATGCGCTTATTTGTTTGTATGCTCAACCCCTTAGTGCAAAAGAATGTCACGTTATATTGCCCCTTATGATAGAAACCTTTATTATGCAGTATGTCGCTTTTATTCTTTGCCATCACAAATTCGTACAACGCTCAATTTTCTCTTACACTAAATGATCTAACACTCTTAGAAGCAATTTTTATTGCCTTATTGCGCCGATGACAACTTACTTGAAGGATCTTGCTCAATCCTTAGGTAGGTATGGTGGACTCTTGAAAATAAGATTTGGGTTTAAGGGTTTTTGGTACACAAGTAGTATCTCTACTTGGTGCAGAATTTTTGGCTAGCAAAGATGGGGGGCAAGCATCACATGTTGAAGGATCTATGAAAATATAACTTCGATGTGAATAGGGACAAACATAAATCATTACGTTGTCTTCCTTGTCCAACGTCAACAATTTTGGCATATAATATTTTGATGGGGACTCACAATCACAAAAGATTTCCACGATAGTGTATTTGCATGTGAAAGTTCTCTTCCTTATACTAATTATTCGTGAATTGCTTGTATGACCAATATTGTGATTGTCAAGCCTCAAAAGATTTCACTTTCTAAACCCAATGTGAAGCTACCACTGGGCATGATATGATTTCAATTCATGACATTCAATTTATTCAACAATTTACTCATAGGATATAAGTGAAGCACAAGAGTAATTCCATAGAAAAGAGCTTCGTTGACGGGATGTAAGTGCCGCTTACCTAGCCTCCCTGACAACTATTTGCGGACTCTATTTTATTTAAAAACTTTCAGATTGAAGTATTTTATTAAAACAGCAAGCAAAACAAAATAAAATGACAATCCAAGAATAGCACAACTCATGTGAAGAAGCAAAAGCTTAGGCTCAACCGATACTAACCGATAATTGTTGAAGAAAAAAAGTGGTATGCCTACTGGGGCATCCCCAAGCTTAGATGCTTGAGACTTCTTGAAATGTTATCTTGGGATGCCTTGGGCATCCCCAAGCTTGATCTTTTGTGTCTCCTTAATTCCTTTTATAGCACGGTTTCCCTAAATCTCAAAAACTTCATCCACACAAAACTCAACAAGAACTCGTGAGATAAGTTAGTATAAACCAATGCAAAAATCTTATCATTCTCTACTGTAGCAAATAACTAAAATTATTATTCAACATTGCATACTAAATGCCTCTGAATATTTAATACTCCTATCCTCAAATAGAATCATTAAACAAGCAAATATATGCAAACAATGCGAACATAACATCAATCTGCCAAAACAGTACAGTATGTAAAGAATACAAGAGTATCAATACTTCCCTAACTCCAAAAATCATGAAAATTTACCACACTGTAGAAAATTTATCAGAGCTTATTATGCAAGAAGTTTCAACATTTTATCACATTCTGAATTTTCTAGGGAATTTTTGCAACAGCGGTAAACTTTCTGTCGACTTGCAAAATAAGCATCGTAAAGGCTATCATTGCCACTTTTATTGAAATAAAAGTTGCAAAACATTATTCTAAATAACAACAAGCAAATCCTAACAAAATAAAATGATGCTCCAAGCAAAACACATATCATGTGACGAATAAAAACATAGCTCCAAGTGATGTTACCGATAGTGTTGGAGACGAAAGAGGGGATGCCTTCTAGGGCATCCCCAAGCTTAGTTGCTTGGATCTTCCTTGAATATTACCTTGGGGTGCCTTGGTAATCCCCAAGCTTAGGGTCTTGTTACTCCTTATTCCCCTCATATCGACATCTCACCCAAAGCTTGAAAACTTCAATCACACAAAACTTAACGGAACTTTGTGAGATAGGTTAGTATGATAAAGAGCAAACCATTTCACTTTGGTACTGTTAAAGACAAGATTCATAATTGTTTCCACACAATTCCTGCTGTAGCATATCATTTCCACAATTTATATTGAGCAATATAAGCCATAGAAAACAGAATCTGTGAAAAACAGAACAGTCTGTAATAATTTGTACTCCAACCATACTTCTGCTACTCTAAAAATTCTGACAAATTAGGAACATGTGAGAAATTTGTATATTAATCTTCTGCAACAAGAATCAACTCAAAAGCACTCTTCGGTCAAAAATGAGAATTATTTTCGTGAGTGCAAAAGTTTTTGTTTTTCAGCAAGATAAAATCAACTATCACCCAACATGATCCCAAAGGCTTCACTTGGCACTTTATTGAAACAAAAGCAATAAAACATGATCAATACAGTAGCATAATCATGTGAACACACAGAAACAGTAGGTAAAAGTGTTGGGTTGTCTCCCAACAAGCACTTTTCTTTAATGATTTTAGCTAGGCATGATGATCAATGATGCTCGCATGAAAGATAAGAATTGAAACACAAAAAGAAAGCATCATGAAGCATGTGACTAGCACATTTAATTCTAACCCACTTCCTATGCATAGGGATTTTGTGAGCAAATAGTTCATGGGAACAAGAATCATCTATCATAGGAAGGCAAAACAAGCAAAACTTCAAGATTTTCAACACATAAAGAGGAAACTTGATATTATTGCAATACCTACAAGCATATGTTCCTATCTCATAATAATTTTCAGTAGAATCATGAATGAATTCAACAAAATAGCTATCACATAAAGTATTCTTTTCGTGATACATAAGCATATAAATTTTCTCACTCTCCACATAAGCAAGTTTATTCTCATGAATAGTAGTGGGAGCAAATTCAACAAAATAACTATCATGGGATTCAAAATTAAAATCATGATGACAAGTTTCATGGTTATCATTATTCAACATAGCATACATGTCATCACCATAATCATCATAGATACCAACTTTGTTGTGATAATCAATTGCAACCTCTTCCAAAATAGTGGATTCATCATCAAATAAAGTCATGACATCTCCGAATCCACTTTCATCAATATAATCAACATAAATAGGAGGTGTGCAATCATCATAATAAATTTTCTCATCAAATCTTGGGGGACTAAAAATATCATCTTCACCAAATATAGCATCCCCAAGCTTATGGCTTTGCATATCATTAGCATCATGGATATTCAAAGAATTCATACTAGCAATATTGCAATCATGCTCATCATTCAAATATTTTGTGCCAAACATTTTAATGACTTCTTCTTCTAACAACTCAGCACAATTTTCCGAACCATCATTTTCATGAAAGATATTATAAAGATGATCAATAATATGATGCAATCCCAATTCCATTTTTATGTAGTTTTCTTTTATTAACCAAACTAGTGATAAAACAAGAAACTAAAAGATACAATTGCAAGATCTAAAGATATACCTTCAAGCACTCACCTCCCGGGCAATGGCGCCGGAAAAGAGCTTGATGTCTACTATGCAACTTTATTCTTGTAGACACGTGTTGGGCCTCTGAGCGCAAAGTTTTGTAGGACACTAGCAATTTTCCCTCAAGTGGATGACCTAAGGTTTATCGATCTGTGATAGGTGTAGGATGAAGATGGTCTCTCTCAAACGACCCTACAATCAAATACAAGAAATCTCTTGTGTCCCCAACACACCCAATACAATGGTAATTTGTATAGGTGCACTAGTTCGGCGAAGAGATGGATGGTAGAAATATATTTTTATAATCTGAATAAATAAAAACAGCAAGGTAACAAATAGTAAACGGGCACAAAAACGATATTGCAATGCTTGAAAATGAGGCATAGGGTCCGTACTTTCACTAGTGCAACCTCTCAACAATGCTAACATAGTAGGATCATATGATTATCCCTCAAAGTGCAATAAAGAATCACTCCCGAGTTCCTATTAGCGGATAACAAAAGATAGAAATTGTTTGTAGGGTACGAAACCACCTCAAAGCTATTCTTTCCGATCAATCTATCCTAGAGTTCGTACTAAAATAACACAAGCTATTCTTTCCGATCGATCTAATCAAGAGTTTGTACTAAAATAACACCATATGACACACATCAACCAACTCTAATGTCACCTAGATACTCCAATGTCACCATGAGTATCCGTGAGTTAATTCTATGATATGCATCAAACAACTTCATGATCATAATATTCAATCCACACACAGAACTACAAGGAGACCCCAAAGTTTCTATCGGAGAAAAGATAATAAAAATGTGCATCAACCCCTATGCATAGATTACCACAATGTCACCTCGGGAATCCACAAGTTGAGTCCATATTATACATCAAGTGAATCAATATGATACCCCATTTTCACCTCAAGTATTCATACCGCAAGACATACATCATGTGTTCTCATATCTGAATATTCAATCCTACAAGACAAAACTTCAAAGGGTAAAGATTCAATTCATCACAACAAGAGTATAGAGGGGAGAAACATCATATGATCCATCTATGTTAACAAAGCCCATGATATAGATCACGAGAGAGAGAGAGAGATTAAACACATAGCTACTGGTACAAACCCTCAGCCCCGAGGCTGGACTACTCTCTCATCATCGTGGTGGCTGCCGGCATGATGAAGATGACCACCGGAGATGATTCCCCCCTCCGGTAGGGTGCCGGAACGGGGTCTAGATTTGTTTTCCGTGGCTACAGAGCCTTGTAGCGGCGGAACTTCTAATCTAGGTTCACCCTCAAGGGTTTTTGGGATATTTGTGAATTTATAGGGTAAAGAGGGGTGCGGGAAGCCACCGAGGTGGGCACAACCCGCCTGGGCGCGCCTGGGTCCCCAGGCGCGCCCTGGTGGGTTGTGCCCCCCTCGTGGCACCCCCCAGGTGCTGCTCTGGCCCAATGGATGTCTTCTGGTCCATAAAAAATCTCCAAAAAGTTTCGCGGTGTTTGGACTCCGTTTGATATTGATTTGCTGCCATGTAAAAAACAAGCAAAAAACAACAACTGGCACTGGGCACTGGGTCAATAGGTTAGTAAAATGATTGTAAAACATCCAAGAATGATAATATAACAGCATGAATACTTCATAAATTATAGACACGTTGTAGACGTATCACCGTGGGAGGCGGGAGCAGGCGGTCCCGCCGGCGCTGGTTTGGTTTTAACGGCTGGAGGAAGAAGAGACTGAAGAAACACGACAGACGTTGAATGTCAATCCCACGGTCAAGGTTGGCACAATCGTTTGTTGACTAAGCCGACACCAAGTAGCATACTTTTTTATATATAGTAAGAAAAGAAAAAATCGGCTCGTTCGCCTGATGACATTACCGAAACTGCGACGGTTTGATCTTGCGTCGCAACTAAAACTGCGAGGAAAATGTGTTTGTGTGTCGTCCTCCTCCCAGGGAACGTTCGCCACATAAGTGACTAGCACCCTTGGTTTTCAACCGAGAGGTCTTGGATTCGAGTCCCAGGAACTTTCAATTTTGTCCTCCTTCCTTTCTCGCAAAAAAGAAAAGAAAATCAAAGACTTGAGAAGGTGTACAGAACAAGCTAGTGTACCAGTAAAGAGACGTTGCTGAGTTTTAGAAAAAGAGAGACGTGCTGGTTCACTTGTGCTACTCTGCAAACCTAGACTATGATTATATATGGTGCTATGCTACTCTGCAAGTAATGAAACTGACATATCCAACGTTCGCTTCTCGTCTTCTCCACTTACTTTGTCTAGCATCAGAAGCTCTGACCGCAGCAACCATCCGCTGGCTGCTGATGTCTACTAGGACTACGTCGGTATTTCCCCAAAGAGGAAGGGATGATGCAGCACAGCAGCGGTAGGTATTTCCCTCAGTGATGAAACCAAGGTTATCGAACTAGTAGGAGAACCTAGCAACACAACGTAAACAACACCTGCACACAAATAATGACTACTCGAAACCCAACGTGTTAAAGGGGTTGTCAATCCCTTTCGGGTAACGGCGCCTCAAGTTGGCAAACGAACGTGAGATAAATTGTAGTAGATTGATAGATTGAACGCCAAATAAAATAAAAATGCAGCAAGGTATTTTTGGTTTAATAGATCTGAAAATAAAAGCAAAGGAAAATAGATCGCGAAGGCAAATAGTATGAGAAAGAGACCCGGGGGCCGTAGGTTTCACTAGTGGCTTCTCTCGAGAAAAATAGCAAACGAAGGGTAAACAAATTACTGTTGGGAAATTGATAGAACATCAAATAATCATGATGATATCCAGGCAATGATCATTATATAGGCATCACGTCCAAGATTAGTAGACCGACTCCTGCCTGCATCTACTACTATTACTCCAAACATCGACCGCTATCCAGCATGCGTCTAGTGTATTAGGTTCATGGAGAAACAGAGTAATGCAATACGAACGATGACATGATGTAGACAAGATCTATCTATGTAGAGATAGACCCCATCGTTTTATACTTAGTAGCAACGATACATACGTGTCGGATCCCCTACTGTCACTGGGATCAAGCACCGTAAGATCGAACCCACTACAAAGCACCTCTTTCCATTGCAAGATAAATAGATCTAGTTGGCTAAACAAAACCCAAATATCGGAGAAGAAATACGAGGCTATAAGCAATCATGCATATAAGAGATCAAAGAAACTCAAATAACTTTCATGGATATAAAAAGATAGATCTAATCATAAAGTCAAAGTTCATCGGATGCCAACAAACACACCGCAAAAAGAGTTACATCACATGGATCTCCAAGAGACCATTGTATTGAGAATTCAGCGAGAGAGAGAAAGCCATCTAGCTACTAACTACGAACCCGAAGGTCTACAAAGAACTACTCACGCATCATCGGAGAGGCACCAATGGAAGTGGTGAACCCCTCCGTGATGGTGTCTAGATTGGATCTGGTGGTTCTGGACTCTGTGGCGGCTGGAGTTGATTTTCATCGACTCCCCTAGGGTTTCTGGAATATTGGGGTATTTATAGAGCAAAGAGGCGGTCCGGGGGGCACCCGAGGTGGGCACAACCCATCAGGGCGCACCTGGGCCTCCTGGCGCGCCCTGGTGGGTTGTGCTCCCCTTGGAGCACCCCCAGGCGCAGCCTTGGCCCATTAGGTGTCTTCAGGTCCATAAAAATTCTCCGTGAAGTTTTGTTGCATTTGGAATCCGTTTGGTATTGATTTCCTGCGATGTAAAAAACATGCAGAAAACAACAAGTGGCACTTGGCACTATGCCAATAGGTTAGTACCAAAAAATGATACAAAATGACTATAAAATGATTATAAAACATTCACGATTGATAATATAACAACATGGAACAATCAAAAATTATAGATACGTTGGAGACTTATAAGCTGCTCGTCCACCTGCTCTTCAGCAGGCAACAACCAGATATGCGCCAAGTCACCACTTGTACCCTCGCCTATGGGTCTCATCACATCCCCGCTGGCACATGCACCGCAGCCGGTTGCTCATCTCAACCCGCTGCCGTTGGTGTGGTGCCACTGCTATAAATCACGCAGAGTCATCCGTCGCGTCTCAACCACAATCCTCAACCCTGGCCGAGTCTTCTACAAGTGACCGAATCATGGGGTAATAATATGTTTAAGTGTTGTTCTGCTGCTTTCAGTTGCTGATTTTTTTAATACTTTGGTTGATGATCTTCCAAATTGATTCGTGCAGAAAAGGGAAGATTCATGTGATTTGTATTTCTGGGAAGTTGCTGATGTGGGGAATGCAACTACACTGATTATTTGGTTAGCCAAGGAATCCCAATACCAGCAGGTTGGGGTGTTGGACAAGTAACTGAAGGAACGACAGAAGAGGAAGCTGCAGAGCAGAAGGTTAAAGATGCAGTTCCTCTTATCATGGCCAAGTGACAGCTGCTGAACGACCTTGATAGCAATGAGGAGATGAAAGAGCTTGTGAAGATAATGGGAAAAATCTATGTGCTCTGTAGGATGATTGTCTCTTTATTTGCAGTGTATGTAGCACTCGTGACGTATTCAGTGGCGATGGCATGAGCACTTTGCTGAAACTAGTAATGAATGAAACCTGTTTAGTAGGCTGGGCATAGTGTTGTGAACATCTAATGATTTCTATTAACGGAAATCGGGGGTATCCCCTTTTTCTCATAAATAAATAAATAGCAGAGGCCCTTTTGCTAATAAATAAATAAATTAGCAGAGGCCTTGTCGGATCAGCTTTGTTCCCATTCGAAGACATCGAGCAAATTGCAGTCCAACAGCAAACTATGTCATTAAATTCAAGTTTCACAGCCAAGTACAACTAAACAACAATGTCATCATGTTTTAGTCATCATACAATCATCAAACACAAATCAACATACATAATAAGTGATGTTCTCACAGCAAATTACTAAACAACAAGTTCATCAGGTTTTAGTTGTCATAGCAAACACAATTTCACATAGTAGATAAAAAACGTCTTCTGAAAGGAAAATACAACAAAAGCAATTTAATCATCATCCGCAGGAACAACGTCAACATCTTCTCCATGTGTATATCTCTGAATCATAATTCCCCATAGTGTCATCTTCTTCTTCATCCTCAATGTCCTCGAACGTTGGCTTCTCCTTGATCAACTCTTGTATGTCCACAGCCCGACAGGCAATTTTTTCGCCAGCATCATTGACGTGATCGTTCTCAAAGATATTAGGAACATCTGTGGAATCTTGTACAACAGGAGCAGTGTAAGCATCATGTTGTTGTGCAACTTCATTAAACGAATTCCTCTGCTCAAACCTTTGCAATACTCTCCAGTAATCGCTACTTGCAATTGTGTCTTCCAAGAAAAATACATGTGTTGCTTGATTTGCCAAAATAAAAGGCTCGTTGGTCTGGTACGCCGCCTTGACATTGTTGGAGTTGAAATAATCATCAGCTCTGGGTTTTGCAATCCTGGAAAACATGTTATACCAACGACAGCACAACAGAACCACACACCGATGAACCTCGAAACTGGAGATATACTGCAACTGAACATAGCATACATTTCAGTTGTCTCTCTGCCGTACGTATCCGTGCTCACGATGGCATTGTTATGTGTCTTCCTGCCTTCGTCGCGTGCAAGGGTGTTGTAGCGCACATCTCCAACAACGCAAGATTCATAATGTCTTACCCGAGTATCAGGACCCATTGCTAGTGCATAAATGGCATCATCAACTGCTTGCCCATCCTCCCGCATCTTCTTAACCTATGGTTAGAAAATAGACAAGCTGATCATCTTATGTACTCAATATATTAAAAAACTGACAGTGCAATTCAAAAGCTTACATGGCTCTTGAACCATTTCGCAAATCCTGCCATAACCAGTTTGTCAATGTTTCTTGGATTTTGCGGCAGTAACTCCTTTTTGTAGATGCTGCACAACATAGTGATCACGTCAAACATCTAAATATATAAGAATGTGCTGCAAGTTTAGTATATTACGATGTATAAGCTGCAGTACTTAGCACTTACTTGATATAAGGTAGTATCTCAGGACAGTTATTTAACACATACCAAACCATTTTGTCCAAATCTTTAGGTTTGTCGTCTTGTCGACTCTTCCCTGTAACTCGAACAGAACAATCGAAAACATTGAGCCCGGGATTGTCTTCACCCACCTCTTTGCTAAGCTGATCAAACCCTCGGTGCCTAGCCGCCTTTCAATAGGGTACATCCAGCCATACTGTACTGGACCTCTAAGTAGTGCCTCATCAGGTAGATGAACAGCCAAATGCACCATCACATAAAAGAAGGCTGGAGGATATATCTTCTCAAGGTCGCATAGGATAGTTGGTATCTTGTCTCTAAGATGATCCAAAGCATCTATCCTGATATTTCTACTGCAGAGTTCCCTGAAGAATTGTCCCATCTCTGCAACTGCTCTGTATAAGTGATGTCTACTACACAACCTTCTTCTTCTAGACGTTGTTGGGCCTCCAAGTGCAGAGGTTTGTAGGACAGTAGCAAATTTCCCTCAAGTGGATGACCTAAGGTTTATCAATCCATGGGAGGCATAGGATGAAGATGGTCTCTCTCAAGCAACCCTGCAACCAAATAACAAAGAGTCTCTTGTGTCCCCAACACACCCAATCCAATGGTAAATTGTATAGGTGCACTAGTTCGGCGAAGAGATGGTGATACAACTGCAATATGGATGGTAGATATAGGTTTTTGTAATCTGAAAATATAAAAACAGCAAGGTAACTAATGATAAAAATGAGCACAAACGGTATTGCAATGCTAGGAAACAAGGCCTAGGGTTCATACTTTTACTAGTGCAAGTTCTCTCAACAATAATAACATAATTGGATCATATAACTATCCCTGAACATGCAACAAAGAGTCACTCCAAAGTCACTAATAGCGGAGAACAAATGAAGAGATTAATGTAGGGTACGAAACCACCTCAAAGTTATTCTTTCTGATCGATCTATTTAAGAGTCTGTAGTAAAATAACACGAAACTATTCTTTCCGTTTGATCTATCATAGAGTTTGTACTAGAATAACACCTTAAGACACACATCAACCAAAACCCTAATGTCACCTAGATACTCCAATGTCACCTCAAGTATCCGTGGGTATGATTATACAATATGCATCACACAATCTCAGATTCATCTATTCAACCAACACAAAGAACTTCAAAGAGTGCCCCAAAGTTTCTACCGGAGAGTCAAGACGAAAATGTGTGCCAACCCCTATGCATAGGTTCATGGGCAGAACCCGCAAGTTGATCACCAAAACATACATCAGGTGGATCACGTGATATCCCATTGTCACCACAGATAAGCACGGCAAGACATACATCAAGTGTTCTCAAATCCTTAAAGACTCAATCCGATAAGATAACTTCAAAGGGAAAACTCAATCCATTACAAGAGAGTAGAGGGGGAGAAACATCATAAGATCCAACTATAATAACTAAGCTCGCGATAAATCAAGATCGTATCACCTCAAGAACACGAGAGAGGGAGATCAAACATATAGCTACTGGTACGTACCCTCAGCCCCGAGGGTGAACTACTCCCTCCTCGTCATGGAGAGCGCCGGGATGATGAAGATGGCCACCGGTGACGGATCCCCCCTCCGGCAGGGTGCCAGAACAGGGTCCCGATTGGTTTTTGGTGGCTACAGAGGCTTGCGGCGGTGGAACTCCCGATCTATTCTATTCCCCGATGTTTTTAGGGTATATGGATATATATAGGCGAAAGAAGTCGGTCAGGGGAGCCACGAGGTGGGGGCTCGCCCAGGGGGGCAGGCGCGCCTCCCTGCCTCGTGGCCACCTTGTTGCATCCCTGACGTACACTCCAAGTCTCCTGGATTGCTTCCGTTCCAAAAATAACTCTCCCAAAGGTTTCATTCCGTTTGGACTCCGTTTGATATTCCTTTTCTTCAAAACACTGAAATAGGCAAGAAAACAACAATTTGGGCTGGGCCTCTGGTTAGTAGGTTAGTCCCAAAAATAAATTTAAAAGTGTATAATAAAGCCCATAAACATCCAAAATAGAATATAATATAGCATGGAACAATCAAAAGTTATAGATACGTTGGAGACGTATTAAGCATCCCCAAGCCTAATTCCTGCTCGTCCTCGAGTAGGTAAATGATAAAAACAGAATTTTTGATGTGGAATGCTACTTAGCATAATTTTCAATGTAATTCTCTTATTTGTGGTATGAATATTCAGAACCGAAAGATTCAAGATAAAATTTTAATATTGACATAAAAATAATAATACTTCAAGCATACTAGCTAAGCAATTATGTCTTCTCAAAATAACATGGCCAAAGAAAGTTATCCCTACAAAATCATATAGTCTTGCTATGCTCTATCTTCACCACACAAAGTATTTAAATCATGCACAACCCTGATGACAAGCCAAGCAATTGTTTCATACTTTTGGTGTTCTCATACTTTTTCAATGTTCATGCAATACATGAGCGTGAGCCATGGACATAGCACTATATGTGGAATAGAATGGTGGTTGTGGAGAAGACAAAAAGGAGAAGATAGTCTCACATCAACTAGGCGTATCAACAGGCTATGGAGATGCCCATTAATAGATATCAATGTGAGTGAGTAGGGATTGCCATGCAACGGATGCACTAGAGCTATAAGTGTATGAAAGCTCAACAAAAGAAACTAAGTGGGTGTGCATCCAACTTGCTTGCTCACGAAGACCTAGGGCATTTTGAGGAAGCCCATCATTGGAATATACAAGCCAAGTTCTATAATGTAAAATTCCCACTAGTATATGAAAGTGACAACATAGGAGACTCTCTATCATGAAGATCATGGTGCTACTTTGAAGCACAAGTGTGGAAAAAGGATAGTAGCATTGTCCCTTCTCTCTTTTTCTCTCGTTATTATTTTTATTTTTTTATTTGGGCCTTTTCTCTTTTTTATGGCCTCTTTTTTCGTCTGGAGTCTCATCCCGACTTGTGGGGGGATCATAGTCTCCATCATCCTTTTCTCACTGGGCCAATGCTCTAATAATGATGATCATCACACTTTTATTTACTTACAACTCAAGAATTACAACTCGATATTTAGAACAAAATATGACTCTATATGAATGCCTCCGGCGGTGTACCAGGATGTGCAATGAATCAAGAGTGACATGTATGAAAGAATTATGAATGGTGGCTTTGCCACAAATACAATGTCAACTACATGATCATGCAAAGCAATATGACAATGATGAAGCGTGTCATAATAAACAGAACGGTGGAAGGTTGCATGGCAATATTTTTCGGAATGGCTATGGAAATGCCATAATAGGTAGGTATAGTGGCTGTTTTGAGGAAGGTATATGGTGGATGTATGATACCGGCGAAAGGTGCGCGGTATTAGAGAGGCTAGCAATGGTGGAAGGGTGAGAGTGCGTATAATCCATGGACTCAACATTAGTCATAAAGAACTCATATACTTGTTGCAAAAATCTATGAGTTATCAAAGAAAAGTATTACGCGCATTCTCCTAGGGGGATAGATTGGTGGGAAAAGACCATCGCTCGTCCCCAACCGCCACTCATAAGGAAGACAATCAATAAATAAATCATGCTCCGACTTCATCACATAACGGTTCACCATACGTGCATGCTACGTGAATCATAAACTTTAACGCAAGTATTTCTCAAATTCACAACTACTCAACTAGCATGACTCTAATATCACCATCTTCATATCTCAAAACAATCATAAAGAATCAAACTTCTCATAGTATTCAATGCACTTATTATGAAATTTTTTATTATATCCCTCTTGGATGCCCATCATATTAGGACTAAATTCATAACCAAAGAAAATTACCATGTTGTTCTAAAGACTCTCAAAATAATATAAGTGAAGCATGAGAGATCATCTATTTCTTCAAAATAAAACCACTGTCGTGCTCTAAAAGATATAAGTGAAGCACTAGAGCAACCGACAAACTACTCCGAAAGATATAAGTGAAGATCAATGAGTAGCCGAATAATTATGTAACTATGTGAAGACTCTATAACATTTAAGAATTTCAGATCTTGGTATTTTATTCAAACAGCAAGCAAAACAAAATAAAATAAAATGACGCTCCAAGCAAAACACATATCATGTAGTGAATAAAAATATAGCTCCAAGTAAAGTTACCGATGAACGAGGACGAAAGAGGGGATGCCTTAAGGGGCATCCCCAAGCTTTGGCTTTTTGGTCATCCTTGAATATTACCTTGGGGTGCCTTGGGCATCCCCAAGCTTTGGCTCTTGCCACTCCTTATTCCATAGTCCATCGAATCTTTACCCAAAACTTGAAAACTTCACAACACAAAACTTAACAGAAAACTCGTAAGCTCCGTTAGTATAAGAAAATAAATCACCACTTAGGTACTGTTGTAAACTCATTATAAATTCATATTGGTGTAATATATACTGTATTCCAACTTCTCTATGGTTCATACCCTCCAATACTACTCAAAGATTCATCAAACATCACATAGAAAACAGAATCTGTCAAAATCAGAACAGTCTGTAGTAATCTGTATCAAACGTATACTTCTGGAACTCCAAAAATTATAAAATAAATTGGTGGACCTGAGGAATTTGTCTAGTAATCATCTGCAAAAATAATCAACTAAATAGCACTCTCCAGTAAAAAAAATTTAGCTAATCTTATGAGTGCTAAAGTTTCTGTTTTTTTACAGCATGATCATAAAGACATCACCCAAGTCTTCCCAAAGGTTCTACTTGGCACAAACACTAATTAAAACATGAAAACACATCTAACCAGAGGCTAGATATATTATTTATTCCTAAACAGAACCAAAAAGAAAGAAACTAAAATAAAATTGGGTTGCCTCCCAACAAGCGCTAACGTTTAACGCCCCTAGCTAGGCATGATGATTTCAATGACGCTCACCTAAAAGATAAGAATTGAAACATAAAGAGAGCATCATGAAGAATATGAATAGCACATTTAAGTCTAACCCACTTCCTATGCATAGGGATTTTGTGAGCAAACAACTTATGGGAACAATAATTGTTGAGGAACGTAATAATTTCAAAAAATTTCCTACGCACACGCAAGATCATGGTGATGCATAGCAACGAGAGGGGAGAGTGTTGTCTACGTACCCTCGTAGACCGAAAGCGGAAGCGTTAACACAACGCGGTTGATGTAGTCGTACGTCTTCACGATCCGATCGATCAAGTACCGAACGCACGGCACCTCCGAGTTCAGCACACGTTCAGCTCGATGACGTCCCTCGAACTCCGATCCAGCCGAGTGTTGAGGGAGAGTTTCATCAGCACGACGACGTTGTGACGATGATGATGTTCTACCGACGTAGGGCTTCACCTAAGCTCCGCTACGATATTATCGAGGTGTAATCTGGTGGAGGGGGGCACTGCACACGGCTAAAAGATCGTTGATCAATTGTGTGTAGAGAGGTGCCCCCCTGCCCCCGTATATAAAGGAGCAAGGGGGAGGCCGCCGGCCAAGGGAGGAGAGGCACGCCAGGAGGAGTCCTACTCCTACCGGGAGTAGGACTCCCCCCCTTTCCATGTTGGACCTGGAGAGGAAGGGGGAAAAGGTGGAGGGGAGGAAGGAAGGGGGGCGCCGCCCCCCTCTCCTTGTCCTATTCGGACTGGGGGGAGGGGCGCGCGGCCCTGCCCTGGCCTCCTCTCCTCTCTTCCACCTAGGCCCAATAAGGCCCATTAAGTTACCGGGGGGTTCCGGTAACCTCCCGGTACTCCGGAAAAATCCCGATTTCACCCGGAACACTTCCTATGTCCAAACATAGGCTTCCAATATATCAATCTTTATGTCTCGACCATTTCGAGACTCCTCTTCATGTCCGTGATCACATCCGGGACTCCGAACAACCTTCGGTACGTCAAGACATATAAACTCATAATATAACTGCCATCGTAACGTTAAGCGTGCGGACCCTACGGGTTCGAGAACTATGTAGACATGACCGAGACACCTCTCCGGTCAATAACCAATAGCGGAACCTGGATGCTCATATTGGTTCCCACATATTCTACGAAGATCTTTATTGGTCAGACCGCATAACAACATACGTTGTTCCCTTTGTCATCGGTATGTTACTTGCCCGAGATTCGATCGTCGGTATCTCGATACCTAGTTCAATCTCGTTACCGGAAAGTCTCTTTACTCGTTCCGTAATACATCATCCCGCAACTAACTCATTAGTCACAATGCTTGCAAGGCTTATAGTGATGTGTATTACTGAGTGGGCCCACAGATACCTCTCCGACAATCGGAGTGACAAATCCTAATCTCGAAATACGCCAACCCAACAAGTACCTTTGGAGACACCTGTAGAGCACCTTTATAATCACCCAGTTACGTTGTGACGTTTGGTAGCACACAAAGTGTTCCTCTGGTAAACGGGAGTTGCATAATCTCATAGTCATAGGAACATGTATAAGTCATGAAGAAAGCAATATCAACATACTAAATGATCGAGTGCTAAGCTAACGGAATGGGTCAAGTCAATCACATCATTCTCCTAATGATGTGATCCCGTTAATCAAATGACAACTCATGTCTATGGCTAGGAAACATAACCATGTTTGATCAACGAGCTAGTCAAGTAGAGGCATACTAGTGACACTCTGTTTGTTTATGTATTCACACATGTATTATGTTTCCGGTTAATATAATTCTAGCATGAACAATAAACATTTATCATGATATAAGGAAATAAATAATAACTTTATTATTGCCTCTAGGGCATATTTCCTTCAGTCTCCCACTTGCACTAGAGTCAATAATCTAGATTACACAGTAATGATTCTTACACCCATGGAGTCTTGGTGCTGATCATGTTTTGCTCGTGGAAGAGGCTTAGTCAATGGGTCTACAACATTCAGATCCGTATGTATCTTGCAAATTTCTATGTCTCCCACCTGGACTAAATCCCGGATGGAATTGAAGCGTCTTTTGATGTGCTTGGTTCTCTTGTGAAATCTGGATTCCTTTGCCAAGGCAATTGCGTCGTCCCTCTAATCTTCGCACTACCCCGCAGCTTCGCCACCACGGAGCCATGTTTTTGCCGTCGCCGCGCCCTTTCTCGTCAGCTTCTTGACGTCATGCAGTACGGCGGAGACTGGGACGGCTCGAACGTCCACGCGGACCACATCGACTTCCTCCGCAAGACGCGGCGGTTGCCCGGCAAGGACCAGGTGCGGGTCCGTCTCGCGCCGGAGAAGGAGATCACGCCGGAGCCGGAGGAGGCGAGCGGGTAATCTTCCACTCGCATTTCCTGCGCGGCCTTGGCCTGCCCGCTAGCGCCTTCTTCCGCTCCTTCCATGAATTCTATCAGCTCCAGCCGCACCACCTCACACCCAACACGGTGGTGCTGCTGTCCGCCTTCGTCACTCTGTGTGAGGGCTTTCTTGGCGTTCTTCCCACCCTCGAGCTCTAGGGGGAATTCTTCCAATCCAAGCTCGGCACCCGCATGCAGGGTGTGCCGGCTTAGAGCGGCGCCTTCATCGCGATGCGAAGGCCGGCAGCCGACAACCCCTTCCCTGTCATCACGCTGATCCAGTCGGTGAAGCACTGGCAGAAATCGTACTTCTACGTGAAGAACGTCGCCCTGCAAGGCGACTACGTCAACTTGCCGGCTTACGTAGCCAGCCCGCTGGCTGGGAGGCGGCCCCAGTGGTCCTATCGGGCCAGGACGCTATCGCCGGCTGGAGCCGCCGCCGTCGCCCGACTCCGGGTAATGATCTAGTCGGAGGGCCTGACTGGGTCCGACCTGCTGGCCGCCTTCGTGGTGCGCCGGGTGCTCCCGCTTCAAAGCCGCCCTCATTTGATCTGTCAAATGAGCGGCCAACTCGACCCGAGTCGGATGTGCACCAAGGAGATGCCTCATGACGAGGTAGCTCACATGGTGAACTATCTCGCTAACTGCAAGCTCTCCGAGGAGTGGCAGTTTGGCAAGGAGCCATACTCCCGCGCCCATCCCCCGCCTATGGTATGCTCTCATTATCTTCTCTTCTTTAGTTTTTGTCACCAAGTTTTTCTTGGACGACTCTGAACAGTCGGCTCATCTTGGTAGAGCCCTCTCCTTCGACCGGCGGCCAGGTCAGCGGGGGCGGATCGCCAATTTCTCCCCGACCGGGCGGCACATGGCTTGGAGGACCCCGACTTGGGGGCGGCCGCTATGGATGACAACACCGAGGCGGGAGGCGGCGAAGCAGGCGGCTCCGGGCTTGGAGCCAGCTTCGACGACTGGCCGAATGACGACGAGGCGGAAATCGTCCCGCGCCGCCAGCCGGTGTCTGATCAAGGCGCGGGCTCATCTGCCGCGCCGGCTGCCCGAGGCGGTCCGCAGAAGCGTCGGGCCGCGTCGGGCTTGTTCGGCAGTCGGCCGAAGAAGCCCAAGAGCGGGGCGGCGGCGACCAAGCGGGAAGAGGCAGCCGCGAAGGCAGCCCGCTTCCGCAAGGTGGTGAAGCAGCCGCAAAAAGTTTCAGCGTAAGTGTCGATTCTCTCGCGTATTCCTTCTTCTTTTCTTGTCGATTTCTGAATCCTTATCTTGACTTATCAAACAGGGCTCCACTCTCTCTAGAGCGGATCGCTGCCGCCTCCGTGGCTGGATCGGCGGGAGGATCCGGGAGCACCCGCCGCGTGGACCCTCGTGCCGAGCTTCAAGCGGCAACGGAGAGGAACGCGCGGGAGGTGCGGGAGGCGGAGCAGCTAAAGGCGGCCGCCGCCAAGGCGGCGCAGGAGGTGGCGGAGGAGTCGGCGAAAGCACAAGCCGACGCAGCGGCCAAGGCTCAGGCGGAGGCTGCAGCCGCAGAGGTAGGAGCGGGGGCCTTGCTTGTCACCCCCCTGCGCGCCGTGGCGCCTGAGGTCCCGGAGCCCCCACCGGAGGAAGCCGGTGGCGACCTGCCGGGGATGGAAAGGGAGGAGGATGACGTCGTCGTCCAGGAGAGGGAGGCGGCACCACCATCGCTGACTGGGGCGGCCCAAGGGAGCCGGCCTAACGCGCCGCCCGCGCAACTGGCTGGAGGCGAGCTGGCTACGAGGATGGACCTGGCGGTCCGGTCGCCATCGTGCCAGCGTGCGGGGAAGGCAACTTCGGCGCCGGACCCGCAGAAGGCCGCAGGCTCCATCTCGTCGGCCCAGGATCTGGAGACGGCCAGCGCCAGCTCGGGGTGGACGCCGGGTGGTGGGACGGCCGTGGTGAATGTGGCGGCGCAAGAAGTCCAGAACTAGCTTCAGTCCCAGGCCGCCATGCTGAGGGAGTACAATGAAGAGTTCCTCGCGACACGGGCGGCCATTCGGGTGAGTCTTCCCGTTTTTTGTTTCTTGATCTTGATTTCTTCCATGGGGGCGCGTCAGCGCACCCACTAGGTGTAGTCCCCGAGTTCCGAGTCGGCTGCTGAGCAGGCGGCTTGGAACTTCTTGGTAGACTTTGCTTGCTATCTTGTTCTTATTCGCTTCTCTGTCCGACTTGCAGGACTACCACAACCTCCGTGCAGCTGCCTTCAACTCCCAGGCTCAGGAGCTGACCCAGAAGACCGCTGATCTAACGGAGAGCCGGGGTAAGTGCTTCCTTTTTTATCTCACGTGGGGGCGCGTCAGCGCACCCACTGGGTGTAGTCCCCGAGATTCGGGCCGACTGTTGAGCAGTCGGGCTGGATCTTTCCTGGCGACTTCGTTCTTATTGCTTTTTTCTTCTTTGCCATATCTGTAGCGGCCAATGCCAAACTGAGGGAGCAGCTGGGTGGGACCCAGGGCGCCCTTCGCGCCAAGGAAGCCGAGTTTGACGCCTTCGCTCAGGAGCATGACCGCCTGGTCAAGAAGCTGGCCGACCAGGAGGAGAGCCACAAGGTGGCCCTGAAGGTGGTGCAGGACAGTGAAGCCGCCCTCCAAGCCGAGTACGAGACCGAGGCGGCGAGCTGGGCTGAGGCGAGACAGTCGTTGATCAATGGCTACGGCCAGATCGAAGACTTGGTTGACGGTAGGCCGCCTTCTTCTTCGTTCCTTGCTTGCCGCTTGCCATTTGGTTCATTCTCTAACTTTGTATTTTTTCTTTTTCTCTTCCTTTCTTTCTTGTGCAGAGTACTTCCCTGGTTACTCTACTGCCGCAAACCAGGTCGTCGAGGCCCACCGCGAGGCGCAAAGGCAGGCTGGCGCTGAGATCGCGCCAAACGCTCGTCGGTCGCTTGAGGAGCAGCTCCTGGCGATCCAAGCCCGCCTTCAGCCGGCTCACCGCATGCTCCGCCGGCTTCAGCGTGTTGGGGCGCAAGTGCTGGCTGCTCTCTGGCTAGGCGAGGTGATTCCCCGTACCCCCAATCGGACTGCCGACTGGCTGGAGGTAGCGGTTGGCCGCTTCGAGGCCTGGAAGGCTTCTGCGGCTCGGTCAGGCGCCAGGCGGGCGCTGGAGTTCGTCAAAGCCTGGTATCCTGAGCTGAGCTTGGACCAGCTGGCCACCTGGCGGCAGGAGGCCGACACGGAGCTGGAGCCGGCGCGGCCGGCTATCATCCAGCGTGCCTCGGCGATCGCCGACTACACCGACACCAGCGCCTTTGCTCCTGAGGTGGATGATAACGGCGTTGCTCAATCGGAGGAGTGGTCCGGGCTGAACCCAGCAGATGGTGAGGACTCGGTGGAGGAAATCGACTCCAGCGACGAGGGCGAGGAGGAGGAGGAGGATGGTGAAGACGCCGTGCCACACGGTGGAGCGACCAGCCAGCCTCAACTTGATCGTGCCTCCAGCAATGAGGCGTGTGCGAGTGCGCCGCCTGCAGTCGGTGATGATCAAGCCGAGACTCACCAGCCGGCCACTCCTCCAGCCGACACTGCCGTATCCACCGACCAGCCCGGCTCGCCTGTTGCGCCCTTGGCCTGATCTGCCGCCTTTACATTCCTGTTTTGTTACTCTTTGAACAATATTTTGTTAAGTTTGCGCAGTTCCACCCACTGGGGGTGTATTTCAAACTATGTTGAATGTTGGCCTGTTGAAGGCCTTTTGTGTAAATATAATCATGCATGTGTTTGGCTTCCCATTGTTCTTGCTTTTCATCTTTTGGCTGTTTCCTTTGCCGCCCGCCCTTGGTCGCCGCCTTCCCAGCCGGACAGCTGCTCTGCAGTCTGTGGCTGGAGAAGTGCTTGGCCGGTTGGGAGGGCAAGTACTCTAGCTTTCTTAGATTGTAGCAAAGTGAATGGGAAGCCGGCCAGCCAGCTGTTCTGATAGCTGGTAGGCGTGGTGGGAGGCCGGCTTGTGTTATATAGGTTCATTAGTCCTTAGCCGTTTTTGGTGTGGACAGCCTTTCCTGCCTTTGGCTCTTGCCAGTCGGACAGTCGGTTCTTCGAGCTGCGACTTTCAACAAGAGAGGGCTCGGGTGCTGGCACACTACTTGTCTGACTGCAGGTAGAACTTTAATATAACTCAAGGCGGCAAGTCCCCGGGCCGACTGGTCGAACCCGGTGCCCGACAGAAAATCAAATGTAACGATACATTCATAGGTATGACACTTGTCATACATAGATAAAAGAGGGTAGTCCCCGGGTACACCTCGGGCGGCCCGTTGTCTTGTACTTAATACAAAAGGTAGCGTGGTAGATACTGCTTTTAACTGTAAAATCTTCTGAGGAGATTGGCGTTCCATGGTCGTTCCGACTCCTTGCCGGAATCATCTCTCTTGCGTGCCTTCGGCTTCTGTGCGTCGATCAGGTAGTAGGAGTCGTTGCCTAGGGCCTTGCTGATGACGAAGGGGCCTTCCCAAGGGGCCGAGAGTTTGTGCTGGCTGGCTGTTCGCTGGATTAGCCGGAGCACAAGATCGTCCTCTTGGAAGGATCTTGGATTGACCTTCCGGTTGTGGTAACGGCGCAAACCCTGCTGGTAGATGGCGGACCGGCTGAGTGCTAACAGTCGGCCCTCTTCCAGCAGGTCAACGCCGTCTTCTCGCGCTTCCTTGGCCTCCGCCTCCGTGTACATGGTGACCCGAGGTGAGTCAAACTCGATGTCAGTTGGGATGACAGCCTCGGCACCATATACAAGGAAGAAAGGAGTGAAGCTGGTTGACTTGTTCGGGGTAGTACGCAGACTCCAGAGGATAGCCGGCAGCTCCTCGAGCCAGTAGCCGGCCGAACGCTCTAGTGGTACGACCAGTCGGGGCTTGATGCCGGAGAGGATGAGGCTGTTTGCTCGCTCGACTTGGCCGTTTGACTGCAGGTGGGCAACGGACGCTAAGTCCAGTCGGATGCCCTGTGTCGCGCAGAAATGTGCCAGTGCTCCTTTGGCAAAATTCGTGCCATTATCGGTGATGATGCTATGTGGTATGCCATACCGAGTGGTGATATATGCGATGAATGTCACGGCAGTCCGCCCATTCAGCTTCTTGATTGGCTTCGCTTCAATCCACTTGGTGAATTTGTCCACGGCGACAAGCAGATGTGTCATGCCGCCGCGCGCCGTCTTGAATGGGCCCACCATGTCCAACCGCTAGACGGCAAAGGGCCAGGTGAGGGGGATGGTCTTGAGTGCAGAAGCAGGCAGGTGCTGCTTGGAGCTGAAGACTTGGCACCCTTTGCAGCATTTGACTAGTTCGTTGGCGTCTTCCAAAGCAGTAAACCATGGCGGAAAGCTTTGGCGACAAGTGATCTTGAGGCAGCGTGGTGGTCGCATTCGCCATGGTGGATGTCCTTGAGGATTGTTATGCCCTTCTCTGGCTCGACGCAGCGCTGGAAGACTCCAGTGACGCTACGCTTGATGAGTTCTCTATTAATTATTGTGTATGCCCTGGCTCGGCGTTGAACTTGTCTTGCCGAGATCTCATCAGTCGGCAGCTCTCTGTTTACTAGGAAGTTGAGGATGGGTTGGGCCCATGATGGAGCTGCGGCTTCTTCTATCGCCAATATGGCTACTGCGGCCAGGGTGGGTGGGTTGGGTGCTGAAGAGTTGGAGTCAGCCACCGCCTGTTGTGTCGTTGCAGTCCCCGGGCCGACTGTTGTAGTCCCCGGGCCGGGTTCTGAAGTCCCCGAGCCGGGTGCGACTACGGCAGTCCCCGGGCCGCCTATCGAAGTCCCCGAGCTGCCTGCTGGGTTCCCCAAGTTGGATCCGACTGCATCAGGGGCAGGCGGTAGGAAGATGGAGTCTGATTCTGGAGACGGCTTGACAGACGGTTTGAGGAGGCGTTGACGAGAGACGCCGACTGGTATAGCTTGTCGGGTGGAGCCGATCCATGCCAGGGCATCTGCTTGCTCGTTGTCGGCCCGTGGCACGTGGAGGAACTCGTATCCTTCAAAGTATCCGCTGATTTGCTGGACGAGGAATCGGTAGCTCGCGATGTTTGCGTCCTTGGCGTCCCAGTCGCCGGATGATTGTTGGACTACCATATCCGAGTCGCCATAGCACAGGATCCGGCGTATGCCGAGCTCTTTGGCTAGCCGGAGCCCGTGTATGAGCACCTCGTACTCGGCCACATTGTTGGAGGCGGCAAAATGAATTTGCAGTGTGTATCTGAGTTTGTCGCCCTTGGGAGAGGTGAGGACGATGCCGGCTCCCAAGCCGGTGCGCATCTTGGATCCATCAAAGTGCATCCGCCAATGAGTGGAGTCAGGAGCCAGCGGTAGGTACTGGGTCTCGGCCCAGTCGACAAGGAAGTTGGCCAATGCTTGGGACTTGATGGCAGTGCGGGGCTGGTAGAAGATCGTGTAAGGAGCCAGCGCAATGGCCCACTGAGCCACCTGGCCGGATGCATCCCGGCTGCCTATGATCTCGGCAAGCGGGCAGTGCATACGACCACGATGGGATGCTCTTGAAAGTAGGGCTTCAGCTTCTTGGCAGCAAAGTATACTCCATAGCACATCTTCTGGTAGTGCGTGTAGTTTTGCTTCGACGTGGACAGTACTTCGCTCAAATAATATACCGGCCTCTGGACTAACTGAGCCCGGCCTTCTTCTAGGCGTTGGACCACAATAACTGTACTGACCGCTCGGCTAGTCGCGGCAATGTGAAGGAGCATGGGCTCTTTCTCAGTCGGCGCTGCCAGGACAGGCCGCGTGGTCAGCATCTTCTTCAACTCGTGGAAAGCTTGGTCTGCTTGGTCGTTCCACTCGAAGTGGGTGGACTTCTTCATGAGTCGATACAAGGGGAGAGCCTTCTCTCCTAGTCGGCTGATGAAGCGGTTTAGGGAGGCCAGGCACCCGGTAAACTTCTGGGCGTCTCGCAGCTTGGTAGGAATCTCCATTCTCTCTATGGCCTTGATCTTCACTGGGTTGCACTCGATGCCGCGTTCGGAGACCAAAAAGCCTAGAAGCTGGCCAGCTGGTACTCCGAACACGCATTTCTCAGGGTTGAGCTTGATCTGAAATTGGCACAAGTTGGCAAATGTTTCTCTGAGGTCTTCCAGCAGGGTGCCACGCTTCTCCGTCTTCACCACAATATCGTCTACATAGACATGGGCATTTCTGCCGAGTTGCTTGAGGAGGCATTTCTGCATGCAACGCTGAAAAGTGGCACCGGCATTTCTCAAGCCGAATGTCATAGTCAGGTAGCAGAAAGCTTCGAATGGTGTGATGAAGGCGGTCTTCAGGCGGTCGGCTGGATCCAACTTGATCTGATGGTAGCCTGAGTATGCATCCAAGAAACTCAACAGCTCGCATCCGGCTGTGGAGTCTATCACTTGATCAATTCGGGGTAGGGCAAATGAATCTTTGGGGCAGGCTTTGTTGAGGCTGGTGTATTCTATACACATGCGCCATTTGTTGTTTTTCTTCAATACAAGGACTGGGTTGGCAAGCCATTCTGGAAAGAACACCTCCATAATGAAGCCGGCTGCCAGGAGCTGGGCTATCTCTTCTCCTACAATCCTTCTCTTCTCCTCCGACAGTCGGCGGAGAGGTTGCTTGACTGGTTTTGCGTCTGCTCGAACGTGCAGCTTGTGCTCGGCGAAATCCTTCGGAACACCCGGCATGTCCTTTGGGGACCATGCAAAGATGTCCCGATTCTCACGGAGGAAGTCAACGAGCTCGCCTTCCTATTTGCTGTCCAGGTTTGCTCCAATGACAGCAAACCTCTCCGGGTTCTCCGGGTCCAGCGGTATCTTCTTGGTTTCCTTGGCTGGCTGGAAGGAGCCTTGAGCGTCATACTCCTTGGAGTCGGGGGACAGGGCCAGCTGCTTGCCGGCCATGGCCACGACTCGGTCCAGCATCTTCTTCTCTTCAGCAATCACGAGGGACTCGGCCAGCCGGCTGCTGGCTGCAGCACATTCGGAGGATTTCTTGTAGTCTCCGGCTATGGTGATGATCCCCTTCGAACTCGGCATCTTCATCTTGAGGTAGGCGTAGTGGGGCACAGCCATGAACTTGGCCAGGGCAGGTCGGCCAAGCAATGCGTGGTAAGGGCTCTTTAGATCCACCACTTCAAACCAGATCGCTTCTTGGTGGAAGTGATCCTTGTCTCCGAAGAGAACATCCATCTTGATCTTGCCAATTGGGGAACAGGACAGGCCGGGTACGATGCCATGGAACACAGTCCGGCTTGGCATGAGTTGCCTCATCTTGAGGTTCAACTTCTCCATGGTGTCAAGGTACAGTATATTGATGTTGCTTCCACCGTCAATCAGTACACGAGAGAAACGGGCAGCTCGCCTTTCTGTCGCGAGGGTGGCGTCCAACACCAATGCATAGGAGCTGGGAGACGGCATCACCTCTGGGTGATCGGCCCGGCTCCAGCTGATAGGCTTCTCAGACCAATGCATAAACTCGGGGTTGTTGGAGGCGACCGCGTTGACTTCTTGGTGCTGATGGCGCCGACTGCGCCTGTCTTCAACTTGGCTTGTGAAGACAACGTAGGCGGCGTGCTCATCTGGAAACTCATCTTGAATGGCTCCGACTGCTGGTCGAACAGCCGGCTGCTGAGGGGCCGGAGGCGGTGGGCCAGCAGGTGGAGGCGGTACCAGCCCCTCGCCTTTGGAGATCCGTTTGAGCCAATGGCACTTCCGTGTCGTGTGGTTGGACGGCTTCGCGCCGCTGTGAAACTTGCAGGGAGCATCAAGGGTTTGTTCGTAGGAGAAAGCCGGCTGCCATGCCGGCCTGCCGCCTTTCTGCTTCTTGGGAGCGGGCCGCTCTTCGGGTTGTTCGTCTTCAATTGTGGCTACTTGCCGGCTGGTGCAAGGCGGCATAGGGGCCTTGCGCTTGTTGTCGTTTTGGTAAGGGCGTTGGTTGGAGTCGCCAGCCGGCGTCTTGGGAGCCGGAGCGAGCACCTTCCCAGAGGCATCCACTCGAAGCTCGGTCTTCATCGAGGAGTCGGCAGTGGCGTACTTGTCTGCTATGATCAGCAGCTTGTCGAGGGTGGTCGGCTCGTCGCAGAGGAGTTGGTGCTTGAGGAGTGTGCTCTCTCGGCACCCGGCGGTGAAGTACTCTATGGCTTGAACCTCGTGCACCCCCTTGCAGGAGTTGCGGAGCTCGGCCCAACGCGTGAGGTAGTCGCGAGTTGATTCGCTGGGCCCTTGGACGCACAAGGAGAGCTGGCGGGGCTTGGGAGGCCGCTTGTACGTGCTGGTGAAGTTGCGGACGAAGACTTCCGTGAAGTCTAGCCAGCTGTTGATGCTGTAGGGCTTGAGGCTGTTCAGCCAAGTGTGTGTCGTGCCTTGAAGCATGAGCGGGACGTACTTCACGGCAACGCGCCGGTTGCCTTTTGCTATGCGGACTGCGGTGGAGTACTCGATTAACCAGTCTTCCGGCTTCATGGAGCCGTTGTATTTAGGCGTGTCTCTTGGGAGTGAGAACCCTCTGGGGAAGGGCTCGTCGTGGATGCGGGGGGCAAAGCAAGGCAGGCCGACATCATCATCTTCTTCTAGCGCCAGGGATCGCGCTAGGCGGTCGATCTGGTGGCGGGCGTCACTCTCGCCGACTCCTTCGCGGTGGCCCAGTCGGCCGCCGAGAGTCAGATGCGTGACAGGCGGCGGTGTGGGATATCTCTCCCCACGAGGCGGGGGAGGAGGCGGATCGCCTCGTCGTTCCATAGCTCGGGGGCGGCCTTCTGCGTCACGCTCGATGGTGAGCCAACTCCGACTGCGGCTAGCAGCTGACTCCTTGTCTTTTCTTGCGCGGGCGCCGTCTACAGTCGGCATCCGGGATGTCGCGCCGTGCTCTCAGCATGGGTGAGGACTTTCAGCGCGGGCGCTGGCTATATGCTGCCCTGCGGCAGCGTCGATCAGCTGCTGGCTGCGTCTAGTCACGTAGGGGAGCTCGTCAGCCCCCAGCCCGTTCACCTCATCCGCGGCCGCCTGAGCGGCACGCAGGTTCTCGAGCGGCGTGGCGTAGACTGGGCGGTCTGCTCCCAGCATGCTGGCGATGGCTGCGCCACGCTTCTTGACGAAGCGGACTCGGCTCGGCCCGCCAGGAGACGGCGTACCGAAGGCGGCATGGTCGACTTCGCGCTGGTGAGCCTCAATGAGGCGTCTCATGGATGCTATCTTCTGGCCTTCCGCGACGAGGGCGAGGCGGTGTGCCTCTAGAGTTTCGGCGTCGGCGTCGGCCGGGATGGGGACGGATAAGTCGTGCAGCGCCGCTTGTAGGACGTCGTGGGCGTTCTCGCCTGAGACGGCTCCGTGGCTGATGACCAGCACCTCAGTGACAGCACTGCTGCCACTGTCGGCTCGAGGGAGAGGGTCGTTGATGATCACCACATTGGTGGGGAAGGGGTCAAGCGATGCCGTGTCGGAGTCGAGCAGCATCGGGTCGGTGGAGCCGACCAACTCCAAGTCCACTGCAAGCTCTCTGGAGACATGGAGCTGGTCGAGGAGGCTGACAAGGTGGCTCTCCGGGATGTCTGTGCCCGCGTCGGACGCAGGCTCGTCGGAGATGCGAGCCTTGCCAAGAAGATCGGCGAGGCAGCTCGCCGCGCAGGCGTTGTCGACGCCTTGCAGCGCGTTGGGGCAAGCGCCATCGGGCATGGCGGGCTGGCTACGCTCGTGCGGGAGGAAAGGGGTTCCCGTCCAGAACAGGTCTCCGGACGACGGTTCACCTGGCCCCACGGTGGGCGCCAAATGTCGGGTGGTAGGTGCGACATATGCCAACGGATGGCTTATCATTGTGGGAGCCAGTAAGACATCGCCGGTGCCTGGAAACGGGGTGAGGCGAAGACATGCACGCCGGCGAATCTTTCCCAGGTTCGGGGCTCTCCGTGGAGATAACACCCCTAGTCCTGCTTTGTGCGGTCTCCGCATGATCACTAGATCAACACAAGTAACTACAAGAGGCTCCTTGAGCTGTTTGGCTAGAGGAAGAAGAAGGGCAAGGCTAGCTCTCCTTTTCTCTCTATGTGGTGTCTAAAACTCTAAGAGCTCCACCCTTTGCATGGGTGCCCTGGGGGGTTTATATAGGCCTACCCCCAGGGGTACAATGGTAATCCGGCTGGACGCGGGTTCTAGCCGTCAGTGTCTGTATTCGCCGGCTTCTCCGCCGACCGCTGGGGCCCGCCGACTGGTGGGTTCCGCTAGCTGCCGGCCTCTTGGCCGACAGGCCGGCCCCACCGCCTGGGGGTCTTGTCGGTGGCTGGTTACTGTAGCCTCGCCTCTGATGACGAGGGCTTTGTCGAAGTAAGCATGGCCACAGTGCCGCCGCCTTGCGGGCTCTCACTGTAGCCTTACCTCGTCTTGTCTCCTTAATGATGCACATACTTCGAGGGTGGGGGTAGCCGGCTATTGGGAGCCGGCTATGCCCCAGGCCGACTGGGGGAGGCTTGGCCGCCTTCGAGCATCTCTCTGGCTGAAGGGGCCCGCCGCCCGCGGGCCGTACTGGCGCCGGTCGTGGGTGGTGTCATGGTCAACATGGCAATAGTGCTGCGCCGGACGGGGGATGGCCGACCCGTACGGCGCTCTGTGGCCACGCGTGCTCCGAGATTCGGGGGTGGCAGGTTGTACTGTAGCCACGTCCCGTCTCATCACCGTTATGTGGGTGCAGCCCTTGAGGGTGCAGTCTTGGCGGCTTCTGGGAGTCGGCCTTCTTCATGGCCGGCTTCTGGGAGTCGGTCCTCTTGGGGCCGGCTTCCTGGAGTCGGCCATCTTGTGGTTCTCTTTGGGAAAGTTTTTGAGGCCGGGTCGCCTTCCAGGAGTCGGCTCGGGAGATAGCCGGCCTGGGGAAGGCGACCCTATGCTTTGGATGCTTGAAGGCTCGATCGACCTGATAATTTTTGAAGAGCCGGTGGGAGTCCGTTAGGCTACCCGTGGCCATTTACTCCGACACAAGCTCTCCCGCAGAGCGTTCGCGCTCGCGGTCATGGCGGATGTGGTGCCAGGTAGCAGGACGATGCGCTATGGTGTGGAGTTTAGCTGGGCGTTGCCGCTTTACGTAGGGCATTCCGGTGAGGCCAAGCGTCTGGGTGCGTCATTAAGTGGCCGGAGTTGGTTCCTCGGGCACCAAGCCTCTTAATGATGGCATACGGATGGACGGCATGAATGCGGGCAGCTGGCGCCGGCTGGGAACGCATCGCGCGACGGCACGAGGGACGAGGGTTTTTGGTGTGCCAGGGTAGTCAGCTGCAACGTTGGAGATGCCCTTTGCTCACATGCGATCCCCACATGACAGTGAAAAAGCAAGACGACTCGGCATGGTCTCAGGTCCTGGGGATGCAGTTGGCCGCGCTACACCACTCCGCGGATGTGCCACGACGCGCGCACACTTCGGCGCCCCGTGCATCCTCGATGAGCCGGGTGTTGATCTGCTGGTTGTGCCACCGCGCTAACGCCACCCTCGCACACTAAAGCCGACCGTATCCAGCGATGATGAGCGTGTCGCTCACCGTGGTCGCCATGTCTAGAGGCGGTGCGGGAGCTGCGCCACGTTGCTGGCCCCCACGACCCACATGACCGGTTGCCGGTGGCGAGGAGGTCGTGGGCCAGCTCCTCCATTGGACTAGTCTGTGCCACGTCGTCCTGACAGGTCGTGACCCACATGTCAGTTTCCCTATTTTCTCGGCCAAATTCGAGCGTCGTTACCCTAGCCCCAAGTGTGGTGGTTTTTGGTACGGTACCACCCTTTTCCTTTTCAACTAGTGAAGCGTAACACTTGATTAAGTAGGCAGATGGTGTGCTAATCTAGGTGTCCAACTGTTTGAAGGAATAATTGAGGTGTGCTCGGTCCGTGCCCGTATTTAGGGGTCCAACTTACCATGTTCCGGCAGTAGTAACTATATACTAGTCCCTGCGTACTCCCTCTGTTTTTATTTACTCCGCATTTTAGATTTGCTCAAAGTCAAACTTTGTAAACTTTGACAAAGTTTATAGACAGAAAAAATAACAAATACAATAACAAATCAATACCATTAGATTCATTATTGAATATACTTTCACGTCATATAGATTTGCTATTGTAAATGTTCATATTTTTCTATAAATTTGGTCAAATTTTATGAAGTTTGACTTCAGTCAAACCTACTATGCAGAGTAAATAAAAACGGAGGGAGTATCTTACTCCGTGACCAAGACGGAAGGGAAAATGAGACAACTTATTGTTTATTTGAGCCGTTCAAGTATAATCATGTGGCGTTGCTTATTTCTCATCCTCTCCAACCCTCTTCTCCATCGGTCATGCCGCCCTCCGGTCGAGTGCAGCCTCCCGCATGCCTCATTTGAACATTCTGCCAAGTATCATTCGCATGTGGGCCTAGACCATGCTTGTATTTCCAATGTCGTAATTTGTCTGACATGCATACAAACAAACGGTTTGTCGGTGTACAAAAGTAGGGGCTCTCCTTTTGACCCCTTTACTTGTGCACGGGTAGTCAAAGCCACGCCCGCGGCCACACTTGGCAGGGCAGAGGAGGGAAGCCGGAGCGCAAGACGACCAGAGCAACGCCAAGACCAAGAAACACAAAGAGCAAGATGGCGAGGGGGACTCCCCCGGCAAGATCCTTGCCGGGGCAGCCTCCGCAGCCCCGGCAAGAGCCTTGCTGGGGCAACTTGCCCGATGCCAGCAGCCACCCTTGAGCCCAAGGGTTCCAACACCACCAACAACCACATTGGAGCCAAGGCTCGGGAGGCACCTCTGCGGTGGCATGCAGATCTTTGTCAAGATCATAAACACACAAGAACAGATGAGGACCAGAAGACGACGATCCTCGGCGGGATCCTAGCCGAGGAAATTCATGAGACCCCCGGCAAGACCCTTGCCGGGGACGAACACGATGCCACGGCAAGACCCTTGCCGGGGCCCCGGGAAGGCCCTTGCCGAAGACACCTACGGGGCCGCAGCCAGGCCCGCGTCCGCCAAAGCTCCACCGCCGTTCCCATACAGCTGCCAGCCCAACCAGCTGGGCAGGCACCTGCGTGGCGACGTGCGGCTTCCAGACCGGCTCAGCAAGCACATGCGTGGTGACATGCAGATCTTTGTCAAGATCCTTCCAGCACGCCATCTCAGCAGCCTGCCAGCCTACGTGGCGCTGCATGCCTCGCTGGCCTGGACGCACGTCGGAGCAAGACAGAGCGGCGACGGACGGGACATGCCTCGTTGCCATCCCCAGTAAAGCAACGGGACACCTAAGGGAGCGCATTTAATGCGTCTTGTCCCGTAATGACAAGCAATAAGCTTGCGCACTGTACACCTTTCCACCTCCTGTGTGCCACTGTGGCAACCGCTTTTGTCTATAAAAGGAGGCCCGAGGCGTCCAGGAGGAGTATTCGGATCTTTTGGGCAACACACACATGGTAGCTAGTGTTGGGAACCGTAGCATAATTTAAAATTTTCCTACGCTCACCAAGATGCATCTATGGAGTCTACTAGCAATGAGGGGAAAGGAGTGCATCTACATACCCTTGTAGATCGCGAGCGGAAGCGTTCCAATGAACGTGGATGACGGAGTCGTACTCGCCGTGATCCAAATCACCGATGACCGAGTGCCGAACGGACGGCACCTCCGCATTCAACACACGTACGGTGCAGTGACGTCTCCTCCTTCTTGATCCAGCAAGGGGGGAGGAGAGGTTGATGGAGATCCAACAGCACGACGGCGTGGTGGTGGATGTAGCGGGTCTCCCGCAGGGCTTCGCCAAGCTTCTGCGAGAGAGAGAGAGAGGTGTTGCAGGGGAGGAGGGAGGCGCCCAAGGCTGAGATGTTGCTGCCCTCCCTTCCCCCCACTATATATAGGGCCAAGGGAGAGGGGGGGCGCAGCCTTGCCCCTTCCTCCAAGGAAGGGTGCGGCCAGGGGGGAGTCCTTCCCCACCAAGGCACCTCGGAGGTGCCTTCCCCCTTTAGGACTCTCCCTTTTTCTTATCTCTTGCGCATGGGCCTCTTGGGGCTGGTGCCCTTGGCCCATATAGGCCAAGGCGCACCCCTTACAGCCCATGTGGCCCCCCCCGGGGCTGGTGGACCCCCGGACCCCTTTCGGCACTCCCGGTACAATACCGATAAAGCGCGAAACTTTTCCGGCGACCAAAATAAGACTTCCCATATATAAATCTTTACCTCTGGACCATTCCGGAACCTCTCGTGACGTCCGAGATCTCATCCGGGACTCCGAACAACTTTCGGGTTTCCGCATACATATATCTCTACAACCCTAGCGTCACCGGACCTTAAGTGTGTAGACCCTACGGGTTCGGGAGACATGCAGACATGACCGAGACGCCTCTCCGGTCAATAACCAACAGCGGGATCTGGATACCCATGTTGGCTCCCACATGTTCCACGATGATATCATCGGATGAACCACGGTGTCGAGGATTCAATCAATCCGTATGCAATTCCCTTTGTCAATCGGTATGTTACGTGCCCGAGATTCGATCGTCGGTATCCCAATACCTTGTTCAATCTCGTTACCGGCAAGTCTCTTTACTCGTACCGCAATGCATGATCCCGTGACTAACGCCTTAGTCACATTGAGCTCATTATGATGATGCATTACCGAGTGGGCCCAGAGATACCTCTCCGTCACACGGAGTGACAAATCCCAGTCTCGATCCGTGCCAACCCAACAGACACTTTCGGAGATACCCGTAATGCACCTTTATAGTCACCCAGTTACGTTGTGACGTTTGGCACACCCAAAGCACTCCTACGGTATCCGGGAGTTGCACGATCTCATGGTCTAAGGAAAAGATACTTGATATTGGAAAAGCTCTAGCAAACGAAACTACATGATCTTTTATGCTATGCTTAAGTTGGCTCTTGTCCATCACATCATTCTCCTAATGATGTGATCCCGTTATCAATGACATCCACTGTCCATAGTCAGGAAACCATGACTATCTGTTGATCAACGAGCTAGTCAACTAGAGGCTTACTAGGGACAGGTTGTGGTCTATGTATTCACACATGTATTACGATTTCCGGACAATACAATTATAGCATGAATAATAGACAATTACCATGAACAAAGAAATATAATAATAACCATTTATTATTGCCTGTAGGGCATATTTCCAACAGTCTCCCACTTGCACTAGAGTCAATAATCTAGTTCACATCACCATGTGATTAACACTCACTGGTCACATCACCATGTGACCAACATCTAAAGGGTTTACTAGAGTCAACGATCTAGTTCACATCACTATGTGATTATCACTCAATGTGTTCTGGTTTGGTCATGTTATGCTTGTGAGAGAGGTTATTAGTCAACGGGTCTGAACCTTTCAGAACCGTGTGCTTTACGAATATCTATGTCATCTTGTGGATACTACCACGCGCTATTTGGAGCCATTTCAAATAATTGCTCTACTATACGAATCCGGTTTACTACTCAGAGTCATCCGGATTAGTGTCAAAGTTCGCATCGACGTAACCCTTTACGACGAACTCCTTTCCACCTCCATAATCGAGAAAATTCCTTAATCCACTAGGTGCTAAGGATAAGTTCGACCGCTGTCATGAGATCCTTTCCCGGATCACCATTGTACCCTCTTGACCAACTTATGGCAAGGCACGCTACATGTGCGGTACACAGCATAACATACTATAGAGCCTATGTCTAAAGCATAGGGGACGACCTTTCGTCCTTTCTCTATCTTCTGCTGTGGTCAGGTCTTGAGTCTCACTCAATACTCACACCTTGTAACACAGCCAAGAACTCCTTCTTTGCTGATCTATTTTGAACTCTTTCAAAATCATGTCAAGGTGTGCTGTATTTTGAAAGTATCATCAGACGTCTTGATCTATCTCTATGGATCTTGATGCCCAATATGTAAGTAGCTTTATCCAGGTCTTCCTTTGAAAAACTCCTTTCAAACAACCCTTTATGCTTTCCAGAAATTTTACATCATTTCGGATCATCAATATGTCATTCACATATACTCATCAGAAATGTTGTAGCGCTCCCACTCACTTTATTGTAAATACAAGTTTCTAACAAACTTTGTATAAACCCAAAAACTTTGATCACCCCATCAAAGCGTATATTCTGACTCCGAGATGCTTGCTCTGATCCATGGAAGGATCGTTGGAGCTAGCATACCTTTTAGCATCCTTAGGATCGACAAAACCTTTCTGATTGTATCACATACAACCTTTCCTTACGAAAACTGGTAAGGAAACTTGTTTTGACATCCATCTGCCAGATTTCATAAATGTAGCTAATGCTAACATGATTCCGACGGACCTAAGCATCGCTACGGATGAGAAAAACTCATCGTAGTCAACTCCTTGAACTTGTGAAAATACTCTTTGCCACAAGTCGAGCTTCATAGACGGTAACATTACCGTCCATGTCCGTCTTCTTCTTAAAGATCCATTTATCTCAATGGCTTGCCGATCATCGGGCAAGTTCACCAAAGTCCATGCTTTGTTCTGATACATGGATTCTATCTCGGATTTCATGGCCTCAAGCCATTCGTCGGAATATGGGCCCACCATCGCTTCTCCATAGCTCGTAGGTTCATTGTTGTCTAGCAACATGACTTCCAAGACAGGATCACGCATTACTCTAAAGTAGTGCGCATCCTCGTCGTCCTACGAGGTTTGGTAGTGACTTGATCCGAAGTTTCATGATCACTATCATAAGCTTCCACTTCAATTGGTGTAGGTGCCACAGGAACAACTTCCTGTGCCCTACTACATACTAGTTGAAGCGACGGTTCAATAACCTTATCAAGTCTCCACCATCCTCCCACTCAATTCTTTCGAGAGAAACTTTTCCTCGAGAAAGGACTCGTTTCTAGAAGCAATTACTTTTGCTTCCAGATAGGAGGTATACCCAACTGTTTTTGGGTATTCTATGAAGATGCATTTATCCGCTTTGGGTTCGAGCTTATCAGCCTGAAACTTTTTCACATAAGCATCGCAGCCCCAAACTTTTAAGAAACGACAACTTAGGTTTCTATAAACGGTGTCGTCTCAACGGAATTGCGTGGTGCCCCTTTTAAAGTGAATGCGGTTGTCTCTAATGCCTAACCCATAAATGATAGTGGTAATTTGATGAGAAACATCATGGTATGCACCATATCCAATAGGGTGCAGTTATGATGTTCGGACACACCATCACACTATGGTGTTCCAGGCGGTATTAATTGTGAAACACTTTCCACAATGTCTCAATTGTGTGCCAAACTCGTATCTCAGATACTCATCTCTATGATCATATCACAGACATTTTATCCTCTTGTCACGACGATCTACAACTTCACTCTGAAATTGCTTGAACCTTTCAATAATTCAGACTAGTGTTTCATCAAGTAAATACACTCAGCATCTACTCAAATCATCTGTGAAGTAAGAACATAACGATATCCACTGCATGCCTCAGCATTCATTGGACTGCATACATCAAAATGTATTACTTCCAATAAATTTCTCTCTTGTTCCATCTCACTGAAAACGAGGCCTTTCAGTCATCTTGCCCATGTGGTATGATTTGCATGTCTCAAGTGATTCATAATCAAGTGAGTCCAAATGATCCATCTGTATGGAGTTTCTTCATGCATATATACCAATAGACATGGTTCGCATGTCTCAATCTTTTCAAAAATGAGTGAGTCCAAAGATCCACCTACATGGAGCTTCTTCATGCGTTCTACACCAATATGACTCAAGTGGCAGTGCCACAAGTATGTGGTACTATCATTACTATCTTATATCTTTTGGCATGAACATGTGTATCACTACGATCGAGATTCATTTTAGGTGCAAGACCATTGAAGGTATTATTCAAATAAACAGAGTAACCATTATTCTCCTTAAATGAATAACCGATTTGCGGTAAACATAATCCAATCATGTTCAGCGCAACCACCAAATCTCGATGGTAGAGGGAGCATGCGATGCTTGATCACATCAACCTTGGAAACACTTCCAACACATATCGTCATCTCACCTTTAGCTAGTCTCCATTTATTCCGCAGCTTTTATTTCGAGTTACTAACACTTAGCAACCGAACCAGTATCTAATACCCTGGTGCTGCTAGGAGTACTAGTAAAGTACACATTCATATGACGTATATCCAATATACTTTGTCAACCTTGCCTGCCTTCTCATCTACCAAGTATCTAGGGTAGTACTGCTTCAGTGACCGTTCCTCTCATTACAGAAGCACTTAGTCTCGGGTTTGGGTTCAACCTTGGGATTCTTCACTAGAGCAGCAAATGACTTGCTATTTCATGAAGTATCCCTTTTGCCCTTGCCCTTCTTAAACTAGTGGTTTTACTAACCATCAACAATTGATGCTCCTTCTTGATTTCTACTCTCGCGGTGTCAAACATCGCGAATAGCTCAAGGATCATCATAACTATCCTTGATATGTTATAGTTCATCACGAAGCTCTACTAGCTTGGTGGCAGTGACTATGGAGAACTATCACTATCTCATCTGGGAGATTAACTCCCACTCGATTCAAGCGATTGTGGCACTCAGACAATCTGAGCACACGCTCAACGATTGAGCTTTTCTCCCTTAGTTTGCAGGCTTTAAGAAACTTGTCAGAGGTCTCATACCTCTTGACGTGGGCACTAGTCTGAAATCCCAATTTCAGTCTTCGGAACATCTCACATGTTCTGCGACGTTTCAGAAACGTCTTTGGTGCCACAATTCTAAACCGCACCGAACTATCACGTAGTTATCAAAACGTGTATGTCAGATGCTTCTGTAACATCTACAGACGACGCTGAGGTTCAGCACACCGAGCGGTGCATTAAGGACATAAGCCTTCTGTGCAGCAATGAGGACAATCCTCAGTTTATGGACCCAGTCCGCATAATTGCTACTACCAACTTTCAACTAAATTTTCTCTAGGAACATATCTTAACCAGTAGAACTAAAGCGCAAGCCATGACATAATTTGCAAATATTTTTTGACTATGTTCATGATAATGAAGTTCATCTGATTATGAACTCCCACTCAGATAGACATCCCTCTAGTCATCTAAGTGAAACATGATCCGAGTTCAACTAGGCCGTGTCCGATCATCACATGAGACGGACTAGTCAAGATCGGTGAACATCTCCATGTTGATCGTATCTTCTATATGACTCATGCTCGACCTTTCGGTCCTCCGTGTTCCGAGGCCATGTCTGTACATGCTAGGCTCGTCAAGTCAACCTAAGTGTATTGCGTGTGTTCCGAGGCCATGTCTGTACATGCTAGGCTCGTCAACACCCGTTGTATTCGAACGTAAGAATCTATCACACCCGATCATCACGTGGTGCTTCGAAACGACGAACCTTCGCAACGGTGCACAGTTAGGGTGAACACTTTCTTGAAATTATTATAAGGGATCATCCTACTTGCTACCGTCGTTCTAAGAAAATAAGATGCAAAAACATGATAAACATCACATGCAATCAAATAGTGACATGATATGGCCAATATCATTATGCTCCTTTGATCTCCATCTTCGGGGCACCATGATCATCTTCGTCACCAGCATGACACCATGATCTCCATCATTGTGTCTTCATGAAGTCGTCACGCCAACGATTACTTCTACTTCTATGGCTAACGCGTTTAGCAATAAAGTAAAGTAATTTACATGGCGTTATTCAATGACACGCAGGTCATACAAAATAATAAAGACAACTCCTATGGCTCCTGCTGGTTGTCATTCTCATCGACATGCAAGTCGCAATTCTTATTACAAGAATATGATCAATCTCATACATCACATATATCATTCATCACATCTTCTGGCCATATCACATCACATAGCACTTGCTGCAAAAACAAGTTAGACGTCCTCTAATTGTTGTTGCAAGTTTTTACGTGGTTTGTAGGTTTCTAGCAAGAACGTTTCTTACCTACGTATGACCACAACGTGATTTGCCAATTTCTATTTACCCTTCATAAGGACCCTTTTCATCGAATCTGTTCCGACTAAAGTAGGAGAGACAGACACCCGCTAGCCACCTTATGCATCTAGTGCATGTCAGTCGGTGGAACCTGTCTCACGTAAGAGTACGTGTAAGGTCGGTCCGGGCCGCTTCATCCTACAATGCCGACGAAACAAGAAAAGACTAGTAGCGGCAAGAAGAATTGGCAAACTCAAAGCCCACAACTACTTTGTGTTCTACTCGTGCATAGTAACTACGCATAGACCTGGCTCTGATACCACTGTTGGGAATCGTAGCATAATTTAAAATTTTCCTACACTCACCAAGATGCATCTATGGAGTCTACTAGCAACGAGGGGAAAGGAGTGCATCTACATACCCTTGTAGATCGCGAGCGGAAGCGTTCCAATGAACGTGGATGACGGAGTCGTACTCGCCGTGATCCAAATCACCGATGACCGAGTGCCGAACGGACGGCACCTCCGTGTTCAACACACGTACGGTGCAGCGACGTCTCCTCCTTCTTGATCCAGCAAGGGGGAGGAGAGGTTGATGGAGATCCAACAGCACGACGGCGTGGTGGTGGATGTAGCGGGTCTCCGGGAGGGCTTCGCCAAGCTTCTGCGAGAGAGAGAGAGAGGTGTTGCAGGGGAGGAGGGAGGCGTCCAAGGCTTAGATGTTGCTGCCCTCCCTTCCCCCCACTATATATAGGGCCAAGGGAGAGGGGGGGCGCAGCCTTGCCCCTTCTTCCAAGGAAGGGTGCGGCCAGGGGGGAGTCCTTCCCCCCCAAGGCACCTCGGAGGTGCCTTCCCCCTTTAGGACTCTCCCTTTTTTCTTATCTCTTGCGCATGGGCCTCTTGGGGCTGGTGCCCTTGGCCCATATAGGCCAAGGCGCACCCCTTACAGCCCATGTGGCCCCCCCGGGGCTGGTGGACCCCCGGACCCCTTTCGGCACTCCCGGTACAATACCGATAAAGCGCGAAACTTTTCCGGCGACCAAAATAAGACTTCCCATATATAAATCTTTACCTCCGGACCATTCCGGAACCTCTCGTGACGTCCGGGATCTCATCCGGGACTCCAAACAACTTTCGGGTTTCCGCATACATATATCTCTACAACCCTAGCGTCACCGGACCTTAAGTGTGTAGACCCTACGGGTTCGGGAGACATGCAGACATGACCGAGACGCCTCTCCGGTCAATAACCAACAGCGGGATCTGGATACCCATGTTGGCTCCCACATGTTCCATGATGATATCATCGGATGAACCACGGTGTCGAGGATTCAATCAATCTGTATGCAATTCCCTTTGTCAATCGGTATGTTACTTGCCCGAGATTCGATCATCGGTATCCCAATACCTTGTTCAATCTCGTTACCGGCAAGTCTCTTTACTCGTACCGCAATGCATGATCCTGTGACTAACGCCTTAGTCACATTGAGCTCATTATGATGATGCATTACCGAGTGGGCCCAGAGATACCTCTCCGTCACACGGAGTGACAAATCCCAGTCTCGATCCGTGCCAACCCAACAGACACTTTCGGAGATACCCGTAATGCACCTTTATAGTCACCCAGTTACGTTGTGACGTTTGGCACACCCAAAGCACTCCTACGGTATCCGGGAGTTGCACGATCTCATGGTCTAAGGAAAAGATACTTGACATTGGAAAAGCTCTAGCAAACGAAACTACACGATCTTTTATGCTATGCTTAAGTTGGGTCTTGTCCATCACATCATTCTCCTAATGATGTGATCCCGTTATCAATGACATCCAATGTCCATAGTCAGGAAACCATGACTATCTGTTGATCAACGAGCTAGTCAACTAGAGGCTTACTAGGGACAGGTTGTGGTCTATGTATTCACACATGTATTACGAGTTCCGGACAATACAATTATAGCATGAATAATAGACAATTACCATGAACAAAGAAATATAATAATAACCATTTATTATTGCCTCTAGGGCATATTTCCAACAGCTAGCTCAAGAGCTCAAGAACACTCAAATACATACACCAAAGCAGGACTAGGGTATTACGCATCTTCGTGGCCCAAACCTGGGTAAACAATCCTTGTGCTGACTGCCAGACCTGCTCTTTGCACATCCTCGCGCCCGCCAACCATAGAAGGGATCCCAGTGATTCCATAGGTGTCGTTTCCCCGACATCTTTGGCGTCGCAACAGGAAGTGCAAGGGCAAGGCCGTGCTTGCCATCGAGGGATCCGACGATACTAGCACTGCGAAGAAGGCCAAGGCAGACGACCCCGGCAAGGAGATTGCCGGGTGCGCCACTTGCCGGGCCTTGGCGGCTGCCGACAAGCGAGGAGGCTCCGACAAGCAATACCGCAAGATCCACCGTACCAAGGGCCACGAGCTCCAGAACTGCTGACAAGTTGAGCTGCTTGCTGAAAAGAAAAAAAGCCGAGTATGAGAGGCGGGACAAGGAGAAGGGTCAGGATGGTGCCGAAGGATCCGGCAAGAAGCGTGGCGGCCAAGGAGGCCACAGCGGCAAGGATAACCAGCAAGAGAGGCCTGCTCGAGGCCGCGACAAGAAGTAGGAAGATGATGATCGTGACGAGGATGACGAGTCCGACGAGCATGAGTTCCAGAAAGCTACGGAGGCCATGTGGGTCGATGGTGGCGCCTCGCTGCATACCTCTCACCGCCAGCTCAAGCAGTGGGCGCGTGAGATCACAGCGGCGGAGCCATCATTCGGCGCTTAGAAGCCACTAAAGTGGTCCAGCATGCCTATCATCTTTGACACCGAGGACCACCCTGATCGCACAACTGTGGTCATGTGTTTGCCATTGTTGGTTTCACCAACGATACGCAACCTCAAGGTGACAAAGATGCTAGTTGACGGCGGGGCCGGTCTGAACTTGATCTCGCCCGTTGTGATCAAAAGGCTGTAGATTCTTGATGGAGACCTCGAGGAGACGGGCACGTTCCAAGGGGTCAACCTGGGAAGGAGTCAGCCGAAGGGTAAGGTCACGCTGCCTGTGACGTTTGGAGGCGAGTTGAACCACAGGACGGAGAGGATTGTCTTCGATGTAGCCGAGATCCCCTTGCCCTACAACGGGATCCTCGGCCGCCCGGCACTAGCCAAGTTCATGGCGGCGGCGCATTACGCCTACAACACGCCGAAGATGCCTGGACCGATGACCATCATCACCGTCCCCTCCAACAAGAAGGACACGCTGATCTGCGCCGACCAACTCTACCGGGAGGCAGTGGCGGCGACTGCTGCCAAGGCACTTGCTCCTCCCGCTGAAGCTCCAGTAGGGAAGAAGACCGGCAAGACCTCTCGCACCCACTCCGACAAGCGCACCTCTTCGGGGTGTTGTGCTCCCATCGTGGACGTGCCAGAGAGCTCCACCGGCAAAAGCAAGAAATCTAGAGCTGCACCACCAGAGACCAAGAAGGTTTCCATCAAGGAGGATGGAACGGGAGGGGCTTTCACCATAAGCTCCTCCCTCGCCAGCAAATAGGAAAGCGCGCTCGTCACCTTCCTGCGGGCGAATGTCGATGTGTTTGCATGGCAAGCATCCGACATCCCCGGCGTTCCCAGGGAGGTGATTGAGCACCATCTTGCTGTCTGTCCTCATACGCGACCCGTCAAGCAGAAGGTCAGGAAGCAAGCTTTGGAAAGATAGGAATTCATCACAGAGGAGATAATGAAGTTGGAAGCAGCAGGCTTGGTGAGAGGAGTACTCCATCCGACGTGGTTGGCCAATCCGGTGGTGGTGTGCAAGGCAAATGGGAAGTGGAGGCTGTGTATTGATTACACAGATATCAATAAGGTCTATCCAAAGGACCCTTTCCCGTTGCCGCGCATTGACCATATTGTTGACTCCACAGCCGGGTGTGACTTGTTATCGTTCCTCGATGCCTACTCAGAATACCACCGGATCTTCATGACAAAAGAAGATGAAGAGAAGATAGCATTCATCACCCCATGTGGTACATATTGCTTTTTTGCGAATGCCTTTTGGGTTGAAGAGTGCTGGCTCGACGTTTGCAAGAGCAGTCCAAATTGGTTTTGAGCCCCAGCTAGATAGAAATATGGAAGATTATATGGATGACATAGTGGTCAAAACCAAGGATAGGGCCACACTTGTACAAGATTTAGAAGAGACGTTTGCAAATCTGCGCAAGATCAACCTCAAGTTGAACCCTGAGAAGTATGCCTTCGGTGTTCCGTCCGACAAACTTCTCGGGTTCTTTGTGTCACAACGCGGGATTGAGGCGAATCCAGATAAGATCAAGGCCATTGAGCAGATTGAGGCGCCCAAGCGGATCAAGGATGTGCGTCGGCTCACTGGCTGCGTTGCCGCCATGAGCAGATTCATCTCCAAGTCTGCTAAGCGTGCCCTTCCCTTTTTCAAAATCTTGAAAAAGGCAGGCCCAATGGGGTGGACCCCAGAGGCCGAAGCAGCACTGCAGGATTTGAAGAAATACCTCTCCTCTACACAAATACTGGTTGCGCCTAAACCACAAAAGTTGTTGCTATTGTATCTTGCGGCAACGAATCAAGTGGTCAGCGCCGTGCTAGTGGCACAAAGGGAGGTCGATGAAGAGGCAGTGGCAATGGCAGGACCGGCGGATGGCGAGCCAGACCTCCCCCCGGCAGGGCCTGGTGCCGGCAAGGCAAGGCCCCTAGTAGAGTCTGATGCCATCGGGACGGGGCCCATGCAACCAAGTGAAGTGGTGCAGAAGAACAAGATGATGCAGCACCCGATTTACTTTGGCAGCTCCCTCTTGTAGGGGGCTAGGTCAAGGTACTCCGGTGTGCAGAAATTGCTCTTCGGCCTCCTTATGGCCTCGAGGAAGCCGCATCATTACTTCCAAGCCCACGAAATCACCGTCGTCACCCGCCTCCTGTTGCAACGGATACTGCATAACCCAGACGCGACAGGGAGGATTGTAGAGTGGGCTTTGGAACTGTCGATCTTTGGTTTGAAGTTTGAAAGTACTTCGAGCAGAGTCTTGGCAGAGTTCATTGCGGAATGGACCTCGACGCTCGACGAAGTGATCTAGGAGACTACTGTCCCCGGCAAGGAAACAAGTTGCAACTGGGTTATGTACTTTGACGGGGCTTTCTTGCTGGAAGGCATCGGTGCTGGTGTGCTACTCATCGCGCCCACCGGAGAGCACCTCATGTATGTAGTCCATATGCACTTTCCCAGGGAGATGTCAACAAATAACACTGCTGAGTACAAGGGGTTGCTTGCCGGTCTCAGGATTGCGGCAGACCTCGGGATCAAGAAGCTTATCGTCAGAGGTGATTCACAGCTCGTCGTCAAGCAAGTTAACAAAGATTATCAAAGCCCGTTGATGGAGGCCTACGTGAATGAGGTGAGGAAGCTGGAGGAGCGTTTTGACGGTATATAGGCGGAGCATGTTCCCCAAGTGGAGAACGACGCCGCCGATTACCTGTTGGAGCGCGCTGCACTCAAACTACCTGTGGAGCCAGGTACTTTTGTGCTTCAGTTAACTCAACCATCCGTTGAACCATCGACAAAGCAGAACAAGCGCAGGAAATCAGGCCCGGGCAAGTACTTTCCCGCCAAGCTCCCAGGAGCTGCCGGCAAGGGTGTTGCCTTGGACGCCAAGCCTGCCACAGGGCGACAGACTCCGGGAGGGCGTCAAACCCTAGCCGTAGAGACAGCCGCTCCCATGGCAGAGGAAATGCCTTTGATCCTTGCCATCGAGCCCTAGGCTCCGGCATGGGCACAGCATACCGTCCGATTCCTCCAAACAGGGGAACTCCCCGAGGAGCAGGAAGAAGCGGAGAAAGTAGCCCGTCGGTCTGCCATGTACCAGTTCGTCGACAACGTCCTGTACAGAAAAAGACCGAACTATGTTAGATTGAAGTGCATTCCCCGGGAGGAAGGACTGGCGTTGTTGGCAGAGATACACGGAGGCATATGTGGTTCCCAGACAGGGTCGAGGGCCCTTGCCGGCAAGGCATTCCGGCAAGGTTTCTTCTGGCCCACTGCCCTCCAGGATGCAACGCCACTAGTAACCAAGTGTGAAGCATGTCAGTTCCATTCGAAGAAGCTTCATGAACCAGCTCAAGCCCTTCAAACAATTCCTCTCTCCTAACCTTTCTCGGTCTGGGGGCTCGACATACTGGGCCCTTTCCCCCGCGCTGTTGGGGGCTTTGAGTACTTGTACGTTGCAATCGACAAGTTCACAAAGTGGCAGGAGGTGGAGGCAGTGAGGAAGGTGACAGCGCAGTCAGCTGTCAAGTTCTTCAAGAGGCTAGTCTGCCGTTTTGGTGTGCCAAACAGAGTCATCACCAACAACGGCACGCAGTTCACAAACCACACCTTCATGCAATACATCCAAGACCTCGGCAGCAAGGTCTGTTTCGCTTCTGTGGCACACCCACGGAGCAATGGCCAGGCGGAGAGGGCAAATGCTGAAGTACTGCGAGGCCTAAGGACAAATAATTTTGACAGGCTGCACAAGAGCGGAAGGCACTGGATTGATGAGTTGCCGGCGGTTCTTTGGTCAATCAGAACGACGCGAAATCGAGTAACCAGCCAGACACCCTTTGCCCTGGTATACGGGGCAGAAGCAGTTCTCCCCACGGAACTCACATATGTGTCACCTCGAGTGCTCGCTTATGACGAGCTTGAGAAAGAGCAATTGCGGCAAGATGACGCAACACTCCTTGAGGAAGATCGTCTTCGGGCGGCTGTGAGAGCAGCGCGCTACCAGCAAGCCTTGCGCCGCTATCATAGCCGCAAGGTGCATGCCTGAAGCTTTGAGGAAGGCGACCTTCTTTTCGGCGCGTTCAATCGGCCAAGAATTCCAACAAGTTGACGCCGAAGTGGGAAGGCCCTTATCGGGTAATACGAGTCACCAGGCCCAGCGCAGTCCGCCTGGAGACCGAAGATGCTATTCCAGTGAGCAACTCCTGGAACATTGAACATCCTCGCAAGTTTTACACAAAAGGCGCGGTTGCCGAGCCCCCCGGCAAACCACCTTTTGTACAAGCCTTACCGGCAAGGCATGTAACCCTCTGTACAAAGCCAGGCGCAGACCCTGAGCAAAAATAAATGAAGCGCTGGCGCCCTAAGTTTTAGCATGCATGCTAGGTTGAGTCTCTCCCTCGGTTAGGGTTGATAGTGCTTAGCGGCGACTAACCCCTAGCATAGAGGTCGAGTGTGCGTCTGTCTGTTCCTTTCCGTCCTCTTTGGTTTGCAGGGTACATGGACGTTTCTGCTGAGTTGTTTGGAAGAAAGAGAACAAACCAGCACTCCGGCCCCGGCAAGCCAAGGTTGCTGGGGGCTGCAGACACAAGAATCCAACCACGGCAAGCCAAGGCTGCCGGGGTGGCTGCAGATCCAGATAAGTCTTTTATCCCCTATTGTGCATTTCCGTATAGAGTTGGGACGTATGAAACCTCGTTTTATTCCTAGGCCACCGTGCTCCCCCTTCTTCCTATACCCAAGAACTATTCCCTGGGTCGGAACTGGGTCGTAGTCGCGGTGGCAAGGAAATAAACGAAGGGCCTAACCCTACTTCGCCCCTGCCTCCGCCAATAGCGTGAGAATGGTCGAGTGAAGTAAGGGGACGACAAGGCCTGTTGCCGGGCGACAATGTTTATCTGAAAAATAATAAGGATTCATTCCTTGGCATGGGCCTCGCTCACGCACAAAGAACCCGGCAGGCACCCTTTTTCATTAAAAACATCCCATACAGGTACAGTTCATACGGAATGAAAAACATGAGCAAGGGGATTACAAGTTTCATATTTAACAAATGCCCGCAGGCTTACAAACTAAAAAGAGATAAGATGCCTGTAATCCCTTTCTTGTCCCTCTCCTCAGAAGGTGGAACGAGATGGCAGGAGGGCAAAAAGAACGCCTAGGCGAGGTACGAGCAGCAGAAGATGAGGCAGCGGGCCAACAATACGCGATGAAGGCATCGGTGCCCGCGTACTCCGACTTGACGGCCTGCCACCCGCCTTCTTCGTCTTCTCCGGCCCTCCTACGCGAGCCGCCCAAGGAGGCGATGGGGAACGCGCCGATGGAGAGCTTGAAGAGGAAGGCCCTCGGCAGGGCGTGTGGCCGAGGGAGGGGCGACGCGGTCAGTCGGAGTCGAGGTCGGCGTCCCCCCGCTCGACGCCCTCGTCGTCGCTGTCGCTGTCCTCCTCGTCACTCCCGCTTGAAGAGGAGTCTCCATCATCAGAGGAGCTCTCCATGCAGCACTTCAGGCGAGTTCCAAGGTCCCCAAAGACCTTGATGGAGAGCAGGTCGTTCTCCATTAACTTGAAGTAGAGAACGAGCCCCGCCGTCAGGCTGTGGACACGAACAAAAGTCTTCCATCCGTGACGAAGGTACATGACGTGAGGAGCGGGAAAGTCGACGTCGACCCGCATGCCACCATTCCCACAACCCCTCATATGCAACCTGAGGGTCTGTGGCGGGTCGAGCTCCATCTCTCGAGCGAATGGAGTAGGGAGACGAAGACGACGACGCGGTGGCCGGCGCAGCCTGATGAAGAACTCTCGGGGCTGGTCCCCGACGTGGCCCTCCATTGGGGGAGGCATCGCTGGCGGAGGCAAGGCCGGTGCGCCGCCCCGCCCCCCTCTTCCCCGAGCGCCACGGTGACCTCGACCTCGCCCCCTCCCCCTTCCTCTCATGGCTGGCTCCGCCGCCGCGAGCTCTTGGGGAGGAGGGACGTGCTGTCGAGCAGAGACCCTCGCTGCCACCGTCGAAGGGCCGGCGCCTCCTCTCGCCATGGCAGATGGAAGAAAGGAGCTAGAGTGGAAGGAGACGGATGATGAAAGAATGTGGGATGCCATCCCCCTCCCCCTTCTTATAAAGGAGCGGGGTCGGGGCTCGGCTACCCCACTCAACCAATCCGGCCATTGGGGCGCAAGGAATCGAGACCGACCCGCTGCTCGAATCAGCGACGGCCCAGTTTCCTGCCTCCATCGCCTGCCACCTTGGGGGCATGGGGGACACCTGGCAAGCAAGCAGGAATTGAGGGGACGGGCGAGGTGACTGTTCTCCACCCCGTGATTGTGGGGCGCGGACGCCTTGAAGACCCCGACCCGAGTCCACTCAGTAAATGAGCCGCGCCTCTGCGTTTTCCTCTTTTATGGGGAAGGCGCGAGCCGCCTCTTTACTACGACGTGACGCATGAGGGCAGCGGCCGCCCCACGCATGCCCCCCACGTCACACACGACCCTCCATGACGCGCATTCAACGTGGGTCGTGGGGAAGCGCAAGCGAGCGAAGGATTTACTACGGTAAAAATCCGCCCCGCCTGCCCGCGCACCGTTCTAGGCCTAGCCCAACAATGTGTCGCGCTTGTGTGTGGCCCAGGCCCGGGGGCTCCTATCGGTGTACAAAAGTAGGGGTTGTCCTTTTCACCCCTTTACTTATGCATGGGCAGTCAGAGTCGCGCCCGCAGCCACACTTGGTAGGGCAGAGGAGGGAAGCCGGAGCGCAAGACGACCAGAGCAACGCCATGACCAAGAAACACAAAGAGCAAGAGGGAGAGGTGGACTCCCCCGGCAAGAACCTTTCCGGGGCAACTTGCCCGATGCCAGCAGGGCGAGCCACCCTTGAGACCAAGGGTTCCAACATCGCCAACAACCACATTGGAGCCAAGGCTTGGGAGGCACCTCTGCGGTGGCATGCAGATCTTTGTCAAGATCATAAACACACAAGAACAGATGAGGACCAAAAGACGATGATCCTCGGCGGGATCCTAGCCAAGGAAATCCACGAGACGCCCGGCAAGACCCTTGCCAGGGACTACCATGATGCCACGGCAAGACCCTTGTCGGGGCCCCGGCAAGGCCTTTGCCGAAGACACCTACGGGGCCGCAGCCAGGCCCGCGTCTGCCAAAGCTCCACCGCTGTTCCCATACAGCTACCAGCCCAACCAGCTGGGCAGACACCTGTGTGGCGACGTGCGGCTTCCAGACCGGCTCCGCAAGCATCTGCGTGGTGACATGCAGATCTCGTCAAGATCCTTCCACCACGCCATCTCAGCAGCCTGCCAGCCTACGTGGCGCTGCATGCCTTGCTGGCCTGGACGCGCGTTGGAGCAAGACGGAGTGGCGACGGACGGGACATGCCTTGTTGCCATCCCCAATAAAGCAACGGGACACCTAAGGGAGCGCATTTAATGCGCCTTGTCCCGTAATGACAAGCGATAAGCTTGCGCACTGTACACCTTTCCACCTCCTGTGTGCCACTGTGGCAACCCCTTTTGTCTATAAAAGGAGGCCCGAGGCATCCAGGAGGAGGATTCGGATCTTTTGGGCAACACACACACGGTAGCTCGCTCAAGAGCTCAAGAACACTCAAATACATACACCAAAGCAGGACTAGGGTATTACGCATCTTCGCGGCCCAAAGCTTGGTAAACGATCCTTGTGCTGACCGCTAGACCCGCTCTTTGCACAATCCCGCGCCCGCCAACCGTAGAAGGGATCCCAGTGATTCCATAGGTGTCATTTCCCCGACACGGTTCGTTTAAAATTTCACTTTGCCCCCACTACATGTCGCTTCCCGTCTTAGTTTTGACATCCCATTCGGTTCATGCCCCGACATATCTTGACGAGATCGATTGAGGAGATCAATTGCATGTCATGCAAGGAGATAAAGGTTTGGTCTCTTTCTATGGTAGAAATGACCCGCGGGGGGGGAGGTCTATGGGGATTAGAGGGAGTATATTGTACATTCATAAGCGAAACGAACATATTATACCCACCCTAGTCCTCTTTTAATTGATCTCCGGACCCCGAAATGAAACCGAGAGAGAACGAGTGGGTGCATGTGTGATACCTAAGGCGGATTCAAAATTTGGAACCGGTGATCATAGCATCCGCAAATCATATATAAAGGGTATTCAATGTTCGTCTCGCTTTTGAACGTACAATATACTCCCTCCGATCCTTTCTAGTTTACATATAAGTTTTATGTGTAGTCAAAGTATCTCTACTTTGATCAAACTTACAGAAAAAAAAGTATCAACATTCAACAACGCCCAGTCAATATTGTTAGATTCGTACGTACTCCTAGATTTGTATTCAAACAGAGATGGTTTCCAATTTGTTTTCAAACACGTGAATGTGCTTGTTCTCGCGCATGATCTTCCTACTACGATTTTGCCACGTATAGCTAGTCCAATAGTAACTTTTTTTAAGATCCCTGTCCAATAGTGCTAGTGGAGTACTGACAACATCTATAGTAGAGTATGTAGTGCTCAGGCTGGTCGTAATGGGAGTATCATAAGCGGTATCATGCATGCCAACTAGACTTTTGGGATGACGTGGCACACAATTAAATGAGGAAAGAGAGGGTGTGGTATCATATCATGATACTGTATCATATTAGATGTTATACTACTTTGTGTCATGCATGGGTTAATAAGGCAACCTAAGATACTAACTTATGATACTATGCATTACGGAGGTAGTTTCATATACTAGTATCATATGCATGATACTAGTATATGATACTCCCCATTACAACCAGCTCATAGTACTCCCTCCTTCCATTTATATACGGCCTAAGAAAAAGTCTAATAAGACCTAGTTAGCAGGCTATAAGACTTGCCATGTCATTAAAATCCTACTTGGAGGAATGAGAAGAGAGGAGAGAGAGTGAAGCGAGCTCTTACTCTACAACCCAGCTATAACACATAGATCAAGAAAAAATAGTATGCATGCAACTCTCTTTGAATCATATACCTTGCTCATGCAAATATTAAATGCTTAGAGCCAACCTAATAGCCATTCTAAGAGCCAACCTATTACTTATATGAGTATTTTTATGATGGCTCTAAGTGAGGTGGCATCTCTTTATAGCCAACAGCCGGCTACATTATTAACCATGCTCTATTGCGTTTTTCAAAACCGCCTTTGACTATTGACAAGATCAATAGTACATGAGATATCTAATGTGAAAATTATATCATTGGAAGCTCCTTTCACATATGAATTTGATCGTATGCTTTGTGTACGTTGCATGTCATATATTATTACTCTAACATTTGGTCAAAGTTAGGCTCGAAAAATGCATTAGGCCCTGTATAGATGGAAGGAGGAAGTAGTAGTGGAAGTGGATCCTCTGAAGTAGGTATCCCTGCCTTACCCTGCCTTTCGGTCACTGACTGGCGGGCCCCATGCTTGCTAGGCCCTGCATGTCAGTTACTCAATGGGTTCGGCCACGTCAGGGGATCCTCATACGTAGTATACTCCCTCTGTTTTATTTACTCCGCATTAAACGGAGGGAGTAGTAGTATAAATGACGCGGGCGGGGGAGGGGGGACGTCGGTTTGCTCTCAACTGTGGTCCCACAAGCGAGCGAAAATGCAAGACGAAGCGCGTTCCATTCGGTGAGCGACGTGGAGGGTCCAGCATGCCGGGGTGGAATGGGAACGCGACAAGAGCGATGTACAGTCAAAACCGATTGACCGATCGTCACCAGAACCACTATTCACACCAGAACCTTCGCTGCTCGGCCTACGCCAGCCACTGCCCCAAAACCACACCTCCTCTCCAGCCTATTCCCCCACCTTTCGATCCCCTAGCCCGCATCAAGCGTCCCCTAGTTCACCGGAAATCCATGGTGCGCCGCAAGATCACATACTACAAGATGCTGACGCCAAAGCGCCGCGCAGAAATCGCGGCGGTGGTAGGCGCCACAGACCTCCGTTCCCAAGCTCTCTTTGCGGCGGGCCAATCCCCGAGTTCTCTGGAGCCAAGCTCCAAGCAGGAGGAAGACGATCCAATGTTCATGGCGGAGGTCTCGGCGCAGAAGGCCCCCGATGCGTATGATACGATGATCGTCGACTTCGTGCCGGCGTCCAGGTCCCCCATGGTGCAGGCGGACCAGCGGTTCAACCTGGCGATACTAAAGGAGGTCCGGGAGGCGGAGGCTCAACTCGACACGGAGCGCGCGCATGCCGCTGCCATTGAGGCTCTCATGCAGGCAGAATCGGACGTCTTGGATGTGAACTGGGCGGCGGAGGCTCAACTTGACATGGAGCGCGCAGATGCCGCTGCTGATGACCCACAAGTGTAGGGTGTCTATCATAGTCCTTTCGATAAGAGTGTCAAACCCAACAAGGAGTAGAAGGAAATGACAAGCGGTTTTCAGTAAGGTATTCTCTGCAAGCACTAAAATTATCGGTAACAGATAGTTTTGTGATAAGGTAATTTGTAAAGGGTAAGAAGTAACCAAAGTAAATAAGGTGCAGCAAGATGGCCCAATCCTTTTGGTAGCAAAGGACAAGCCTGGACAAACTCTTATATGAAGGAAAACACTCCCGAGGACACATGGGAATTATCGTCTAGCTAGTTTTCATCACGCTCATATGATTCGCGTTCGTTACTTTGATAATTTGGTATGTGGATGGACCGGTGCTTGGGTGTTGTCCTTCCTTGGACAATCATCCCACTTATGATTAACCCCTATTGCAAGCATCCACAACTACAAAAGAAGTATTAAGGTAAACCTAACCATAGCATGAAACATATGTGTCAGATGTGGGGTTCCGGCAAACCCAAGGTTCGAACACTGGGGTGCGCGCGAAGTCTTTCCCTCCTACCGATCTACGCCCTAGCTCGCTAAGATCTCGCGGACGAACTCGACGAACTCACAACACAAAGGGACATGAGATTTATACTGGTTCGGGCCACCGTTGTGGTGTAATACCCTACTCCAGTGTGGTGGTGGTGGATTGCCTCTTGGGCTGTTGATGAACAGTACAGAGGGAAGAACAGCATCCTGAGGTTGAGGTGTTCTTGTGCTTGGTGACTTAGCGGGTGAGAGCTGGATGAACTGCTCGGTGCCCCCACTGTGGTGGCTAGCTCTACTTATATAGGCCCTGGTCCTCTTCCCAAATATTGAGCGGGAAGGGAGCCAACAACGGTGGGCAAATTTGAAGGGCGGCAGCTAGTACAAGCTATCCTGACAAAAGCGGTCTTCGCCTGCAAAAGGCTCTGGTGGTGACGCCGTCTTGGGCTCCACGATGACCTCCGTCTTGCCGTCCTTCTGGTCTTGGTCTTGTTGCACCGATATAGCAACCTTTGCCTGATGCCTCAGTACTCCTCGCGTGCGCCTGCTTCCTTAGCACCAAAGAGGAAACAAGGACGCTGCGCGCGCTGGCGCCCGCTTGGCGCCGATCTTCACGGCTCACGTCACAAGAGCCTCGTGAGGTTTGCCCCGCCTTGACATCTCTGCTCCTCATGAGCTTGCTTGACTAGGCCACTCCTGAGGAGGTCTTGCGTCGTCCGCCTCGTGAGGCTTGGCCCCTCGCGAGGGTCTTGGATGCCTTGTTGATGAAGATGGGCCGTACGGCCTGCTGGCTTAGCCACGCTATGGGCCGCAGGCAGGCAAGTCTGGGGACCCCCGTTCTAGAACGCCGACAATATGGATCCAAATCAGCCCCTTATGAAGCAATGCATAAACTAGGGTTTAAGCTTCTGTCACTCTAGCAACCCATCATCTACTTATTACTTCCCAATGCCTTCCTCTAGGCCCAAACAATGGTGAAGTGTCATGTAGTCGACGTTCACATAACACCACTAGAGGAAAGACAACATACATCTGATCAAAATTTCGAACGAATACCAAATTCACATGACTACTTATAGCAAGACTTCTCCCATGTCCTTAGGAACAAACGTAACTACTCACAAATCATATTCATGTTCATAATCAGAGGGATATTGATATGCATAAAGGATCTGAACATATGATCTTCCACCAAATAAACCAACTAGCATCAAATACAAGGAGTAATCAACACTACTAGCAACCCACAGGTACCAATCTGAGGTTTTGATACAAAGATTGGATACAAGAGATGAACTAGGGTTTGAGAGGAGATGGTGCTAGTGAACATGTTGATGGAGATTGACCCCCTCTCGATGAGAGGATCGTTGGTGATGACGATGGCGATGATTTCTCCCTCCAGGAGGGATGTTTCCCCGGCAGAACTGCTCTGCCGGAGCCCTAGATTGGTTCCGCCAAGGTTCCGCCTCGTGGCGGCGGTGTTTCGTCCCGAAAGCTTGCTTATGATTTTTTCCAGGGTAGAAGACTTCATATAGTAGAAGATAGACACTGGGAGCCTGCCAGGGGGCGCGCCCAGGCGTAGGGCGCGCCCCCCACCCTCGTGGATGGTGGGTGGCCCCCCCTGGTACTTTCTTCGCTCAGTATTTTTTATTAATTCCAAAAACTGCTTCCATGAAGTTTCAGGACTTTTGGAGCAGTGCAGAATAGGTCTGCAATATTTGCTCCTTTTCCAGCCCAGAATTCCAGCTGCCGACATTCTCCCTCTTCTTGTAAACCTTATAAAATAAGAGAGAATAGGCATATGTATTGGGACATAATGTGTAATAACAGCCCATAATGCAATAAATATCGATATAAAAACATGATGCAAAATGGACGTATCAACTCCCCCAAGCTTAGACCTCGCTTGTCCTCAAGGGGAAGCCGATAACGAAAAATATGTCCACATGTTTAGAGATAGAGGTGTCGGTAAAATAAAATACGGACATGAGGGCATCACGATCATTCTTATAACAGCAACATAAATATATATTGTCATATGATTTCTTATGATAAAGTAACAATCTATTCACAATGTCAAGTATGAATTAGAAACTTCATTGAGAACTAACAAACTATGATATCGGTCATTGAAGCAATTGCAATTTATCATAACATCATAAAGAGTCAATATAAGAGCTTTTCAGCAAGCCCACATACTCAACTATCATTTAGTCTTTCATAATTGCTAACACTCGCGCAATACTTGTGGTCATGGAGTTTTAATCGGACACGGAGAAAGATAGGGGCTTATAGTTTTGCCTCCCAACCTTTTACCTCAAGGGTAATGTCAACAATAATAGTTCATGCTAACTTACATCCACTTGGATATAATATCAGGATCTTTCCAACACAATGTGGTTGCCAAAGGATAAAATGTAAAAAGGAAAGGTGAAGATCACCATGACTCTTGTATAAGGTATAAGACAAGAATAAAAGATAGGCCCTTCGCAGAGGGAAGCAGAGGTTGTCATGTGCTATTATGGTTGGATGCACAAAATCTTAATGCGAAAGAACGTCACTTTATATTGCCACTTGTGATATGGACCTTCATTATGCAGTCCGTCGCTTTTATTTCTTCCACATCACAAGATCGTATAAATCTTATTTTCTCCACACTAAAAAATCATACATATTTAGAGAGCAATTTTTATTGCATACAACAATGACAACTTACATGAAGGATCTTACTCAATCCATAGGTAGGTATGGACTCTCATGGAAAAACTGGGTTTAAGGATATTCGAAAGCACAAGTAGTATCTCTACTTGGTGCAAGGAATTTGGCTAGCATGAGGGGGAAAGGCAAGCTCAACATGTTGGATGATCCATGACAATATACTTTATTTCGGATATAAGAAAATAACCCATTACGTTGTCTTCCTTGTCCAACATCAACTCTTTAGCATGTCATATTTTAATGAGTGCTCACAATCATAAAAGATGTCCAAGATAGTATATTTATATGTGAAAACCTCTCTTTCTTTATTACTTCCTATTAATTGCAACGATGACCAAAACTATGTTTGTCAACTGTCAACAACTTTTATTCATCATACTCTTTTATATGTGAAGTCATTACTTTCCATAAGATCAATATGATCTCTTTATTTCTTTTTATTCTTTCTCTTTTTTATTCCCTCAAGATCATAGCAAGATAATCAAGCCCTTGACTCAACACTAATATTTATTATATATAGCTCACGGACTCGATTACATAGAAGGATCATAAGGCAAAGCTCAAAACTAGATCATACTGAAACTTTATTCTACTAGATCAAGGTATTACTGAAAGGATCAAACTAAGAAAAACGGTAGAGATAAAAGTGAGATGGTGATACGATACCGGGGCACCTCCCCCAAGCTTGGCAGTTGCCAAGGGGAGTGCCCATACCCATGTATTTATGTCTCTTTCTTCGGAGGTGGTGATGTGATATTCTTGGCGATGATGCCCCTCAGGATACGATTCTCTTCCTGGAGCTTGTTGACTTGTTGCTTGAGGTCCATTATTTCCTTACGAAGCTTACCCGTGACGGCTAAAGCTCCTTTCACCCATGGATGTTGCATAGCTGTGGGAGAACAAGTAACACTCTTTTTCATATTTTTATAAGAGAGAAATTTAACATTGGAGGGGATGACCGAGTTTGGAATAGCTGAGCTCCGTAGTTCCCCCATCGTGAATCCGGCTCGGAAACGGGAAGTAAGTTCTTGATCCTCTTCCATGGCATCTATCCTTTTCAATTCGGCCTCCATCTCTTCCTCTGTTGATGGCCCAAAGTGATCAGCATCACTGTTTGCTCTTGGCCCCGGTGTCGGATTAGACACCCGGCTCTCCCCGACTGACTCTTGAGAAGACATCTTGCTCTAATCTGCGGCAGAAACAACTCGAAACAAGAACAGAGGATATTTGCGTGGTACGGTGGTCAACCTCCGGGAGATGATATAATGAATTTTTACCGACCAAAAGAAGTATCGTGCAAGAAAACGGAGTCCGGAGACCACACGAGGTGTCCACGAGGTAGGCGGTGCGCCCAGGGGGGTAGGGCACGCCCTCCACCCTCGTGGGTGCCTCGTGTCCTTCCCAGACTACTTCTTATTTTCCTATTTTCTTAAATATTCCAAAACGGAAGAAAATTGCTATTAGAACTGTTTTGGAGTCAGTTTACTTACCGTACCACATACCTATTCCTTTTCGGAGTCTGAAACGTTCTGGAAAGTGTCCCTTATGTACTCCTCTGGGTTACGGTTTCGAATAACATTATTTTCAAAATTTATGGGATTATCTGAGATATAATGTTTGATTCTTTGACCGTTCACAACCTTTGCATTTGTGCCTTCGAAGTTGTTGATTTTTATGGCACCAGATCGATAGACCTCCTCGATAACGTAAGGACCTTCCCATTTAGAGAGGAGCTTTCTTGCAAAAAATCTTAAATGAGAGTTGAATAGCAGCACATAATCACCTACATTAAACTCACGATTTTGTATCCTTTTGTCATGCCATCATTTAACTTTTTCTTTAAACAGTTTGGCATTCTCATAGGCCTGGGTTCTCCATTCATCCAGTGAGCTAATGTCAAATAGCCTCTTCTCACCGGCAAGTTTGAAATCATAATTGAGCTCTTTAATGGCCCAATATGCCTTATGTTCTAGTTCGAGAGGTAAGTGACATGCTTTTCCATAAACCATTTTATACGGAGACATACCCATAGGGTTATTATATGCAGTTCTATAGGCCCATAATGCGTCATCATGTTTCTTGGACCAATTCTGTCTAGATCTATTAACAGTCTTTTGCAAAATTAATTTGATCTCTCTATTACTTAATTCTACCTGGCCACTAGATTGTGGGTGGTATGGAGAAGCAATTCTATGATTAACATCATACTTAGCAAGCATCTTACGAAAAGCACCATGAATAAAATGTGAACCACTATTAGTCATTAAGTATCTAGGGACTCCAAATCTCAGAAAAATAACTTCTTTAAGCATCTTAATAGAGGTGTTATGATCAGCACTACTAGTTGGAATAGCTTCTACCCACTTAGTAACGTAATCAACAGCAACTAAAATATGAGTATACCCATTAGAGGAAAGAAACGGTCCCATATAATCAAAGCCCCAAACATCAAATGGTTCAATAACAAGTGAATAATTCATCGGCATTTCTTGACGTCTACTAATATTACCAATTCTTTGACATTCCTCACAAGACAAGACAAACTTACGAGCATCCTTGAAGAGAGTATGCCAATAAAAACCGGATTGCAATACTTTATGTGCAGTTCTATCTCCAGCGTGGTGTCCTCCATAAGCCTCGGAGTGACACTTGCGTAGGATCTGTTCCTGTTCATGCTCAGGTACACAACGTCTAATAACACCATCTACTCCTTCTTTGTAAAGGTGTTGGTCATCCCAGAAGTAATGTCTTAAATCATAGAAAAACTTTTTTTTTGGTGGTATGTGAAACTAGGTGGTATAAATTTAGCAACAATGTAATTAGCATAATCAGCATACCATGGAGTAGTACGAGAAGCATTTATGACAGCTAATTGTTCATCAGGGAAGCTATCATCAATAGGTAGTGGGTCATCAAGAACATTCTCTAACCTAGACAGGTAGTCTGCAACGAGGTTCTCAGCTCCCTTTCTATCAATAATATGCAAATCAAATTCTTGTAATAGGAGAACCCATCTAATAAGTCTAGCTTTAGCATCTTTCTTTTCCATGAGATATTTAATAGCAGCATGATCAGCGTGAACAGTTACTTTAGAATCAACAATATAAGGTCTGAACTTATCACAAGCAAATACAACTGCTAAAAATTCTTTTTCAGTAGTAGCATAATTTCTCTGGGCACTGTCTAGAGTTTTACTAGCATATTGGATAACATTTAATTTCTTATCAACTCTTTGTCCTAGAACAGCACCTACAGCATAATCGCTAGCATCACGCATAATTTCAAAGGGTAAATTCCAATCGGGTGGTTGAACAATAGGTGCAGAAATCAAGGCTTTCTTAAGTATTTCAAATGCTTCTACACAATCATCATCAAAGATAAAAGGAACATCTTTTTGTAAGAGGTTAGTCAGAGGCCTAGAAATTTTTGAGAAGTCCTTAATGAGCCTCCTATAAAAACCGCCATGACCAAGGAAACTTCTTATACCTTTAATGTCCTTGGGACACGGCATCTTTTCAATAGCATCAACGTTAGCTTTATCAACTTCAATACCTCTTTCAGAAATTTTATGCTCCAATACAATACCTTCATTAACCATAAAGTGGCACTTCTCCCAATTCAAGACAAGATTAGTTTCTTCACATCTCTGCAAAACTCGATCAAGGTTGCTCAAGCAATCATCAAAAGAAGTTCCATATATGGAGAAATCATCCATGAAAACCTCAACAATCTTTTCACAAAAATCAGAGAATATAGCCATCATGCATCTTTGAAAGGTAGCAGGTGCATTGCATAAGCCAAAAGGCATACGTCTATAAGCAAAGGTACCGAAAGGGCAAGTAAAAGTGGTCTTTTCTTGATCCTCTTTTGACACAGGTATTTGAGAGAAACCCGAATAAACATCTAGAAAGCAAAGGTGGGTATGTTTGGATAATATTTCTAGCATTTGATCAATAAAAGTTAAAGGGTAATGATCCTTTTTAGTAGCTTTATTTAATTTGCGGAAATCAATTACCATTCTATAACTTGTAACGATTCTTTATGGGATCAATTCATCTTTATCATTAGGAACAATAGTAATACCTTCATTCTTAGGGACACAATGGACAGGACTTACCCACTGACTATCTGCAACGGGATAAATTATACCTGCCTCCAGAAGCTTTAGTATTTCTTTTCTTACCACTTCTTTCATCTTAGGATTTAACCGTCGTTGGTGATCAACAACTAGTTTAGCGTCTTTCTCCAATTTTATTTTGTGCTGGCATAAAGTGGGACTAATGCCCTTAAGATCATCAAGAGTATATCCAATATCAGCACGGTGCTTCTTCAGAGTTTTCAATAATTACTTTTCTTTATGCTCTGAAAGGTTAGCACTAATAATAACAGGATATATCTTCTTTTCATCAAGATAAGCATATTTTAGAGTATCAGGTAATGGTTGAGCTCAAACACAGGATCACCCTTGGATGGAGGGGGATCCCCTAGGATTTCAACAGGCAAGTTGTGTTTCAAAATAGGTCCTTGTTTAAAGAATACTTCATCTATTTCCCTTCTTTCATTCATAAACATATCATTTTCATGGTCGAGCAAATATTGTTCTAAAGGATCATTAGGAGGCACGACAATAGAAGCAAGACCAATAATTTCATCCTTACTAGGCAATTCCTCATCAAGGGGTTGTCTACGAAATTTAGCAAAATTAAACTCATGAGACATATCCTCTAAACCAATAGTAACAACATCCTTTTCGCAGCCTATCCTAGCATTAACAGTATTCAAGAAGGGTCTACCAAATATAATGGGACAAAAGTTATCTTGTGGGGAACTAAGAACAAGAAAATCAGCAGGATATTTAACTTTCCCACACAAGACTTCAACATCTCTAACAATCCCAACTGGTGAAATAGTATCTCTATTGGTAAGCTTAATTGTAACATCAATTTCTTCTATTTCAGCAGGTGCAATATAATGCATAATTTCTTTGTATAGGGAATGGGGTATTGCACTTACACTAGCACCCATATCACACAAGCCATGATAGCAATGATCTCCTATTTAAATAGAAATAGCAGGCATGCCTACTACAGGTTTATGTTTATTTTTAGTATCAGGTCTAGCAATTCTAGCAGCTTCATCACAGAAGTAAATAACATGCCCATCAATATTATCAGCCAAGAGATCTTTAACCATAGCAATAATAGGTTCAACTTTAATTTGCTCAGGGGGTTTGGGTGTCCTAATATTACTTTTGTTGACCACAATTGAAGCTTTAGCACGATCCTTTATTCTAACAAGGAAAGGTGGTTCCTCAATATAAGCAGTAGGAACAACAGGATCATTATAAGTGATAGTCTTTTCTTCAACTTTAATAGGTGCAACTACTTTTACTTCAATGTGAGGATTATATTTAAACCACTTCTCCTTAGGGAGATCAACATGAGTAGAGAATGATTCACAGAAAGAAGCTACTATCTCGGAGTCAAGTCCATATTTAGTGCTAAATTCACGGAAAACATCGGTATCCATAAAAGATTTAACACAATCAAACTTAGGTGTTATACCTGACTCCTTACCTTCGTCGAGATCCCAATCTTCAGAGTTGCATTTAATTCTTTCCAATAAATCCCATTTGAATTCAATAGTCTTCATCATAAAAGTACCAGCACAAGAAGTATCGAGCATGGAGCGATTATTTAGAGAAAGCCGAGCATAAATTTTTTGAATAATAATTTCTCTTGAGAGCTCATGATTGGGGCATGAATATAACATTGACTTAAGCCTCCCCCAAGCTTGAGCAATGCTTTCTCCTTCGCGAGGCCAAAAATTATATATATAATTATGATCACGATGAATAAGATGCATAGGATAAAACTTCTGATGAAATTCCAATTTCAATCGGTTGTAGTTCCATGATCCCATATCATCACATAGCCTAAACCATGTCAATGCCTTTCCCTTCAAAGATAAAGGGAAGACCTTCTTATTCATAACATCCTCGGGCATACCTGCAAGCTTAAATAATCAACAAACTTCATCCACATAGATTAGGTGCAAATCGGGATGCAATGTTCCATCTCCTGTAAAAGGATTAGCTAGCAGTTTCTCTATCATACCCGAAGGAATTTCAAAGTAAACATTTTCAGTAGGTTGAGTAGGTTGAGGAGCAACTCTTTGCTCTACTGGTCGGGTTGAAGATACCACGAACAAGCCCCTCAAAGGATTACTTTCCATAGTAACAAGTGACAGTAAATTTCAGCACACTATATAAATTTTTCCTTACCAAATTCCACCTACCAAAGGCGCTTCACTCCCCGGCAACGGCGCCAGAAAAGAGTCTTGATGACCCACAAGTGTAGGGGATCTATCATAGTCCTTTCGATAAATAAGGGTGTTGAACCCAACGAGGAGCAGAAGGAAATGACAAGCGGTTTTTAGTAAGGTATTCTCTACAAGCACTGAAATTATCGGTAACAGATAGTTTTGTGATAAGGTAATTTGTAAAGGGTAACAAGTAACCAAATTAAATAAGGTGCAAAAAGATGGCCCAATCCTTTTTGTAGCAAAGGACAAGCCTGGAAAAACTCTTATATGAAAGAAAACGCTCCCGAGGACACATGGGAATTATCGTCAAGCTAGTTTTCATCACGCTCATATGATTCGCGTTCATTACTTTGATAATTTGGTATGTGGATGGACCGGTGCTTGGGTGCTGTCCTTCCTTGGACAAGCATCCCACTTATGATTAACCCCTATTGCAAGCATCCGCAACTACAAAAGAAGTATTAAGGTAAACCTAAGAATAGCATGAAACATATGGATCCAAATCAGCCCCTTACGAAGCAACGCACAAACTAGGGTTTAAGCTTCTGTCACTTTAGCAACCCATCATCTACTTATTACTTCCCAATGCCTTTGTCTAGGCCCAAACAATGGTGAAGTGTCATGTAGTCCACGTTCACATAACACCACTAGAGGAAAGTCAACATACATCTCATCAAAATATCGAACGAATACCAAATTCACATGACTACTTATAGCAAGACTTCTCCCATGTCCTCAGGAACAAACGTAACTACTCACAAATCATATCATGTTCATAATCAGAGGGATATTAATATGCATAAAGGATCTGAACATATGATCTTCCACCAAATAAACCAACTAGCATCAACTACAAGGAGTAATCAACACTACTAGCAACCCACAGGTACCAATCTGAGGTTTTGATACAAAAATTGGATACAAGAGATGAACTAGGGTTTGAGAGGAGATGGTGCTGGTGAACATGTTGATGGAGATTGACCCCCTCCCGATGAGAGGATCGTTGGTGATGATGATGGTGATGATTTCCCCCTCCCGGAGGGATGTTTCCCCGGCAGAAGAGCTCCGCCGCAGCCCTAGATTGGTTCCACGAAGGTTCCACCTCGTGGCGGCGGTGTTTCGTCCCGAAAGCTTGCTTATGATTTTTTTCCAGGGTAAAAGACTTCATATAGCAGAAGATGGACACCGGGGGCCTGCCGGGGGCCCACGAGGCAGGGGCGCCCCCAGGGGGTAGGGCGTGCCCCCCACCCTCGTGGATGGTGGGTGGCCCCCCTCTGGTACTTCCTTCGCTCAGTATTTTTTATTAATTCCAAAAACTACTTCCGTGAAGTTTCAGGACTTTTGGAGCTGTGCAGAATAGGTCTCCAATATTTGCTCCTTTTCCAGCCCAGAATTCCAGCTGCTGGCATTCTCCCTCTTCTTGTAAACCTTATAAAATGAGAGAGAATAGGCATAAGTATTGTGACATAATGTGTAATAACAGCCGATAATGCAATAAATATCGATATAAAAGCATGATGCAAAATGGACGCATCAGCTACCATCGAGGCCCTCCTGCAGGCGGAACCGCACGCCCTGGACTTGAACCGGGCAGCGGAGGCTCAACTCGACGCTGAGTGCGCGGATGCCGCTGCCATCGAGGCCCTCCTGCAGGCGGAACCGGACGTCCTGGACTTGAACCGGGCGGCGGAGGCTCAACTCGACGCGGAGCGCGCGGATGCCGCTGCCATCGAGGCCCTCCTGCAGGCGGAACCGGACATCCTGGACTTGAACCGGACGGTGGAGGCTCAACTCGACGTAGAGCGCGCGGATGCCGCTGCCATCGAGTCCCTCCTGCAGGCGGAACCGGACGTCCTGGACTTGAACCGGGCGGTGCTCTCGTCGATGCAGAGCGCCTGCACGCTCTGCGTGAACGAGTAGCTGGAGGCCGAGGACAACCACGGTGCGGAGACACACGTCGGCAGCTATGGTTGGTTCGCGCCAACAGCCAAAGACGACGAGGCCGTCTCGTTCCGCGAGTAGCGATAGTTTTTATTTATGTTGTTATTTTTGGGGATCTTTCGATGTGCAAAAACATATATTTATGCAAGTCGCTTGACTTTCATCATTTGGGTCAGTCGACCATTTCAGGCGGTTGGATGAATATCCTACGTCTCCTAACCCTTCTTCCTCACCTCTTCTTCTTCCCCAATAGACCACCGCATGGGCCGTACGGATCTTCCCCAACATGCGGTTGGATAAACATACTATACGAACGAAAATTATGTGTCAGCGGTAGGATGGCTGAGTTTGGTTTGATCACATGCGGTAGCACATGTCAGTGAGGGTGCGTTCCCTTGGTTGGGTTTGCAGCGTGCAGAAGCGACTGTGTGAGGGTGCGGTGCGACCGCGGCATGCAGGAGCGACTGTGTGAGGGTGTGGTACGACCGCGACAGCCATGCGCAAGTGTACCTGCTTTTCATTTTGAAAACTTTAGGCAAGCTTGGGAAAAATGTGTGGCAATGAAAGGCCTAGACCCAAACAGGATACAAGTACGTACTTAGGAGTACTACTTGTGTTAAAAAAGAAAGTAGGGATTTCCTTCGCGGGATTGATCGATACAAATCCTCGTTTGACGTGTCAATTAATGCATATTTTTTCTAAAACGCCCAAAGAGCTAACCACCTCACTCCTCATCGCTTGATTAATGCAGCGCCATGCAAACCAACCTTCTCACTTCCGCATGCATGCAAGGGTATATTAATGTCCTTGGTTGCTAGCATGAGGCAAACCCCATCAATTTTTCCTCGGTTAGTGTTACTAGCCTTCTGCAAATTGTCATTTTGATATACTGGCCTTGTGTACAAAAAAATGGAGGTAGTAACTATTTGACTTCCTTCCCCATTTCGGTGACGTTGACGATATCTCGAACGTTGTGGTTTGGCGAAGTGTGTTCGATGGAGAACACCATTGAGGGAGACCACGGTAAGTCATTCGCAAGTGCCGCCTGCAAGCCGAGACAACTGCCTTATTTGCATCCAGGAAGTCTGTTGAACCAAAGGACGCGTAAATGTACTAGTACTACACAATGGCATCGTCCGTCCAGCTTAGTGCGGTGAGGTGGTTTATCGAAGAAGACGATGGAGAAGCGGAGTCAGCGAAGAGTGAAATGATGGTTGCTTCGTCCGTGCTTTGTGATTTGATGCCTCACTGCTTTGAGATTTGTGATAGAAGGGACAGGGGAGTAGACTCTATGCTCTATACTGTACATGCGTCCAAGCACGGGAGAAAGAGGAGAGACGTTGCATTTTTCTATTCCTTCAATCAATCAATTAGGGAGCTTCGGTTCCATCTTTTTGGCTTTGGCAGCATCGTCCACAATGGTTCCCATCGATGCCAAAAGCTATTTTCGCATTTGGCTACACATTGTGGATGCCCTTAACCGTACCACTTGGTTTTGCTCCTATGTGCTATCTATACAAATCTCAATTATATTGATCTAAAAAATTATAGTATCAAGATTAGTAAAAAGGAGGTGATTTTGCGGCGCAGATGGCGGGGGAGGTTTCTTATTTTTAGAGGACGTTGGCCTGGCGGTTTGCTAACATGCGGTCCCACGTGTTAGTGCTTTACCAAGCCGATCCGCATCCCACACTACTAGGAAAAGGGCTATAGATGGAATGGCCACTAATGGCGCACCAGACATGTGGTGCGCCATTGCTATATAGCAGTGGCGCACCATGTGCTGGTGCGCCATTAGTGTGAAAGACACTAATGGCGCACCAGCCACACGGTGCGCCATTAGTAACATTTTTTTATTATTTTTCCAAACATACTAATGGCGCACCAGGGCACAATGCGCCATTACTAGTTCTAACTAGTAATGGCGCACCAGCCAGATAGTGCGCCACTACTAATTTTTTTTTATTCTTTTGCAAAACTACTAATGGCGCATCAGGGAACAGTGCGCCATTACTAGTTTAAACTAGTAATGGCGCACTGTTCCCTGGTGCGCCATTAGTGTTTTTTTTGCAAAACTACTAATGGCGCACCACCAGCAGGTGCGCCCTTAGTAACCAGGGTTACTAATGGCGCATTAGGTGGTGGTGCGCCATTAGTAACCTGGGACGAGCTAGATATTTTGGACAGCCACACCTACCCACTCACTTTCCCCACTTCATTCTCTCCACCTCCTACTCCAAGCTTGTCTCGGCTGCCTCCTCCTCCTCACCTCATTTGCACCATAAATTCATCCAAATTAAGTGGTTAAATTACCTTTTTTTGATAGGTAAGTAAGGGGGAAGCTATCTTTATGTTGTTCTCCCTCTCGAACAACGTGCACATGCACTTTTTATGGCCTAGCTAGATCAATGTATGTTTGTGGTGTTGCATATGTTTGTGCTGTTGCATATATGTTTGTGTTTGCAGGTAGCGGTATTTGAAATGCGATAGTTGCCAATATTTTGCCGGAATGTTGATTCATTTCCGTTTCAGCGAGAATTTTGGCACTATGCATTCTTTTTGGTCCTATTTTTAGGGAAAGTCATGCCAAATTTTTTCTTGGTTCTAAAATATCGTTTTGCTCTACCCCGCAGGCGACCATGGTCCGCACGATGACCGAAGGCATCGTGAATAGGTTTTTGAGCTCCGCGAAGGCCGAGATGCTTGAAAAGAACGAGACGGAGATAAGATGTCTGTGTCGAAGATGCAAGCTGAAGAGCCTTATTGTGGATCCGGATTCCGGGCAGGTGCGGGACCACCTACTCTTGCGTGGTTTCATGGATGGCTATCGGTGGCAAGGTGATGAAGATGACTATGAAGTCGTCCATGGGGGTCGGGCAAGAAATGAGGATGGGCAGCAAGACAACCACCGCGGCTCGGGCGGGCGAGAAGACGAAGAATCTCCAGGACATGATCACGACGGTGATGCTGTACACAGTCATCATGTAGAAGATGCCGGACATGATGATGAGGAAGATGCGGGAGCAGACGAAGGGCATGATCATGAAGATGAAGATGCCGGCGGAGCAGACGACGATGGACTATCGATGGGCTGGGTGCAGGACCCTCATATTCAAGAGCTGCTTCTCAAGCAGACGGATAACGCAAGAGCTCCCGCCCGAGAGAAAGCCAAGCTGGATCAACTGGAGATAGACGCAGTTACTCCATTGTATGAAGGATGCAGGCTCGAGGATACCCGCCTGAAAGTAACGCTCATGGCTCTGGAGATGAAGGTAAAACACAAAATGACCGACGCATGCTTCGACGAGAACATGTCATTCTGGCACGAACGTCTTCCCAAGGGGAACAAGTGACCGACCAGTTTCGAGGAGGCGAAGAAAATCGTGTGTCCTCTGGATTTACCGCACGTGAAATACCATGTGTGCATGAACAATTGCATCATTTATCGGGACGAGCACGCGGAGTCTACCATATGTCCAGTGTGCGGCGTCACTCGATACAAGAAGAGGAAGAAAGCTCCTCAAAAAGTGGTGTGGTACTTTCCGATCACTCCTCGTCTGCAGCGGTATTTCGCGGACCCTAAGGTAGCAAAGCTCCTGTGTTGGCACGCGGATAGGGAGGAGAAGAAGCGAGAAGATGACGCAAATGATCCGGAGATAAATAAAAAAGACAAGATGCTGAGTCACCCTAAGGATGGGAGCCAGTGGCAAGCGTTGAACTTCAAACAACCAGAATTTGGGAAGGATCCAAGGAACATCGTGCTGGGCGCGAGCACCGATGGAGTCAATCCGTTTGGCAGCCAGAGAAGCACACATAGCACCTGGCCTGTGTTTGTGTGGATGTACAACCTTCCCCCCTGGTTGTGCATGAAGAGGAAGTACATTCACATGAGTATGCTAATTGAAGGGCCGAAACAACCAGGGAACGACATCAATCTGTATCTGGGGCTGCTGAAAGAGGAGCTAGACACGCTGTGGAAAACACCAGCCAATACGTGGGACGCCGCAGAGAAAGAATATCTCCCTATGAGAGCCGCACTGCTCACGACGGTGCACGACTATCTCGGTTACGGATATCTCGCGGGGCAGGTGGTCCACGGATTTTCTGGATGCGTCAGGTGCATGGATGACACAACGTATCGCCAGCTAGATAGAGATCCCGGGTCTTCGAAAACCGTGTTCATGGGACATCGAATGTGGCTTCGCGACGATGACCCGTGGAGGAAACGCAAGGATCTGTTCGATGGTGAAACCGAACCCCGAAGACGCCCGCGTACGAGGAGCGGCGAGGAAATAGACGAGCTGTTGAAAAATTGGAAAGATTGCCCACTACCGGGAAAGAAGCAAAAGGCGCCAGAGCCAGGAAAGAAGCGAAAGGCGCCAGAGCCACTGCTGAAGGTATGGAAAACGAGGTATGTTTTCTGGGACTTGCTGTACTGGAAGATCCACCATGTGCCTCACAGCCTTGATGTCATGCATATCACGAAGAACGTGTGCGAGAGTCTGCTTGGTACCCTGCTCAACATGCCAGAGAGGACCAAAGTTGGGCCGAAAGCAAGGGCAGACTTGAAATCAATTGGCATCAGGGAGGAGCTTCACGCTAATGATGATGATGATCAGGCGAAGCAGGACACGGAAAGTCGTCGCAAAGGCAAAAAGGCCAAGAAGACCGGAAATGACTTCCCTCCCGCGTGCTTCACTCTAAGTCAGGAGGAGATCGATAAGTTTTTCACCTGCCTCGTAGGAGTAAAACTTCCTTAGGTTACGCGGGGAAGATAAGCAGATACCTACACTTAGCGAAGCAGAAGTTCAGCGGGATGAAGTCTCACGACTGTCACGTGCTGATGACGCAGATACTTCCAGTTGCAATCCGTGGGATCATGGACGCGCACGTCCGTGAAATGCTATTTGGCCTATGCAACTTTTTCGACGTCATCTCTCGGAAGTCGGTTGGCGTGAGGCAACTCAGAAGGCTACAGGAAGAGATCATGGTGATACTATGCGAGCTTGAGATGTACTTCCCTCCCGCATTCTTCGATGTTATGGTGCATCTGCTGGTCCCTATCGTGGAGGATATCATCCAACTCGGGCCGACGTTCCTGCACAGCATGATGCCGTTCGAAAGGATGAATGGTGTCATCAAAGGATACGTTCGCAACATGTCACGTCCAGAGGGAAGCATAGCCAGGGGCTTTCTGACCGAAGAGTGCATCTCCTACTGCACAAATTATCTAGGCATCGAGAACCCCATTGGTATGCCCGTCAACAGGCACCTCGGCAGGCTCGCTGGATGGGGTCACCGTGAGGGTCGCCGCGAAATGCATGTCGACTTCGATGGTCGACTCGCCGACTTTGAAAGAGCAAACCTAGTCGCGCTACAACACATAGACATGGTCGATCCTTGGGTGGTACAACACAAAACGTTTATTGAGAAGACGTACAGTGACCGAGGCCAAAAGAGGACGGACGGAGATATAATCAAGGAGCACAACTCATGTTTCACGCGTTGGTTCAAGCAGAAGCTTCTGTCGTACCCTTTACATGAGGATTCTTCCGCGGAAGACAACTCATATTCGCCTTGTCACAGGGCGCCGAGCACAACCTGATGACGTATGAGGCGTACGATATCAACGGCTACACATTCTACACCGAGGACAAGGACATGAAGAGCGATGGTTATCAGAACTTCGGGGTAACGATGGAATCCTACACCGGTAACGACAAGGACAGATACTACGGAAGGATCAAGGAGATCTGGGAGCTGAGCTACGCTGGAGAGAAGATCCCGATGTTCCGTGTCAGCGGGCCAAGAGCGTCATAAAAGAAGACCGGTATGTCACCACCATGGTTATACCCGAAGCCAAATCCAAGACCGCAGGCACGAACGTCACCGCGAAAAATGAGCCATGGGTACTGGCTTCCCAAGTGGACCAATGCTTCTTCATTACCGACCCGTCAAAGCCCAGTCGTGTTGTCATGAGGAGAGGCAAAAGGAAGATCATCGGAATGGATGGAGTTGCCAATGAGCAAGACTTCGACAAGTACGGCGACCCGAAGATGGAACATGACGACGACGATGAAGTATCAGCATACACCACAAGAACAAGCAGGACCACCCTACCTAAAGGACATCCGTTCAAGAGAAGAACTCCATTTACGAAAAATAAGGGCAAGAAGATTGTGAACAGATAGCTAGCTAAGAACTCCCTTTCTCGATTGTATTTCGACATATTGAAATGATATTTCTTCTGTTCTAGTGTCTCATGAATATTTATTTATGTTTATTATTAATATTTTTTGAACTCATGAATATTTTTAAATTTCATGGGCACTTTTTGAATTCATGAATATTTTTTAAATTTGATGATATTTTTTCATATTCAATATGAAAAAATATTGAATATTCATGAGGTCGACACTCGATCTCGGTCCCCCTCCATCTCGATCGCTATCCCCCCTCGCCAGATCCCCTTCGCCGCCGAGCACCCCCCCACCCTCCCCCGCTCCACCGCCGCCGCCGACCCCCCGCACCCTCCCCGGCCCGCTCCACCGTCACAAATGAATGCAACTAAAATTGCAAAAAAAGCAAATTTGATTATATTTTCAAATAATAAATTTGATGATTTTTTCATATTCATAAATATTATTACTGTTTTTATAAAAATTATTACTGTTTCATATTCATATTCATTTTCTAGAAAATTATTACATGCAACAAAAAACAATAATAATAAAGTTTACTAATGGCGCACCTCTGGCTGGTGCGCCATTGCTACATAAAAAAAGTTTACTAATGGCACACCGATCGTGGGTGCGCCATTGCTATATAAAAAAACATTCTAATGGCGCACCGCTTCATGGTGCGCCATTAGAATGTTTCCCCCCTATAGCTAATTCCTCCCTCTCCCTCGCCAGTTCCCCTTCGTCCCTCTCCCTCGCCAAGATCCACCCGCGCCGCCGCCCCCGCGCTCCGCCGCTCCTTCGCCGCCCCGCCCCAGCACGTACGTCCCCTCCCTCCCTTCCCCCATCCCCTGACCCACTGCGCCGCCTCCTCGATGGGACGCCTCCTTGACGCACCGCTGCCCGCAGCCTCCTCGACGTCGGTGTTCTCCTACGGCAGCCTGCCGTTCTCCCACAGGTGATTCCTCCCCTCTCCTCCCCACCCCCCTTCCCCCT